>NW_019102974.1:0-87523 GCF_001856785.1 Myzus persicae | reverse complement strand
AAAAAAATGAAAAAAATGTATATTTATATTTTAGAGTGGTAATTTTTTAACTACTAAAATAATATTACTATTATTTTAAACTAATTAATAAAAGCATGATAGCGGTAGACGGAGCAGAAAAACATTTTTGGGTCGGTTTGAACCTCTGTCTGCGTCAGGTACCGAAACCGCCTGCAGTGTCAGATATTTTTTTTTTTGCAGCATTTTTATTTATTAACTGATCTCGACATCATTTTGTCAACCTTTCGATTTACTTACTCCTATGCTCTCTTCACATTTTTATTTCAATTAGTTATTAATTTATTATTAACAATTTCTATCAACGATAATGCGTCAATATAATATAATATATACGTTGTCATATTTTTCAATCAACTACGTTGTTTCATAAATCGATTGACAATATAATACTGTAAAATACATAGTTATTTTTATAATTACACAATTTGATTATGATTATTTAAAATTTCCGGAGTATGGTCAAGAATCATGTTCACATGATTGGCATTACCCAAACTATCGGGTAATGTCGACATTACTTGCAATTCGATATTATCTGTAACGGCATCACGTATAGACGTATTAATAGTATTTAGTCACAATAGAACTAGGCTCTGGACACTGTAAAATTGGAACAATAATTAGGGGCCATTTTTTTGAAGGTAGATGATATTTTCATATAATATATATATATTATGTATGTTATGTATGTGTACAATAACCATACTTACTGATTTCTTCCTCTGATTTCTTTGTCAGTGTCCATTCTGATTTATTTATTATTCTGTGATAGAACATCTACAATAATGATCAATTATTTTCCATCCGACAAAAAACTGTGTGCGTAATGTACAAGTAAAATGTTTAGGTACACATAATATTTTATCACCTGTATAACAATGACCGTTTTTGGGTTTCAACAGATACTGTTTACCGACCACTGTAAGGCATGCATTTGCATCGACGGGCAGATATTTTGCTATTGGCAATGCGACGACACAGCTCCTGCAGACACAATGGACGAAGAGATCGACGACGAACCGCAATCCACGTCCACGACAAACAGTAATATATAACAATAGAAAGACATTTCGATGCGTGGGTGGTCTAAATGAATAATATGTATATATATATATACGTGTAATGTGTATACCAAACCTACACTTTCATAATATGCTATATAGATACGCGGGGTTCACGTCTGTTTGTTTTCGATTTAAAAAAAAAAAAACAAACAATTTACAAATCTGTTTTTGGATGACTGTTTGACTTGACTATAATTTATCACACGTGTGTTCTTATTCCTTTAATTAAAACTGAGGCTTTAATGACCAAAAAATCTCAAAATAAACCCTTAAAAAATTGAAAATGACTCAAAGAACTCAAAAAAAAACCCAAAAATCCCCATAGTAAAAATAATTTTTAATGTATTAAAAAAAAAAATTCTTTTACATAAAAAAATATATTACAAGGGCATTTTTGTTTTTTCAAATAATGTATTTAAATAAGTATTAGTAGTATTAGTATAAATTTAAAAAAGAGTTGCACAGAGAGCTAGATTGTTTTACCGTAGACGTCGCCTTTCACTTGTTAACTAAGTTTAGACATTTCAACCATTTTTCGATAATATAATATGAATTACGAGTACCTATTTTATGATCTGTTATATTTATATGATTACGATGTTGGTGTGTAAGAGTTTTAAAATAAAATTAAATTTATAATTCGTTTCCAAAAACACCAAAATGTCATAAAAAAATCAAGAAAATTACCTTTTTTTTTTTATTTTCTTATTAAAAGAATAATTACAATCTATACAAACATTTTATACAATAAGTAATTTTTTTGATGGAAAATAGCGTTGATATAACAGAGAGGGAAGGTACTCAGTAGTACCAGAAAATGACCTAAAAAAAAAAAATGCAAAATAAACTTTCATGTTCTCATTTAAAAGTATATAAAACAAATTTGTGACAATACGAGCATAGCACAATAAGCTTTAGAAAACAATGCAAAGTGCATCGAAATCCCAGCCCTAATTATAATATAAGTATACCTACCTAGTACCTGTATTGCTTAGGTACCTTTATATAGGTGGTATGAGTGTACAATTCAGTAGAAATTGAGGTAAGAGAATATAATACTGTAGTTTTTTTTTTTTGTTTTTTCATATTTGAATGTTCGCATTACTAACTAAAAACGTACAACCGTCCCATCGGTATTATAAACTGATCCAATGTCGTTAAGATATCCAAGGCCACAATTTTAAAATTTGTTATATTCTCATTAAATGCTTTTGTGGATTTTTTCCCATGACATATTATACTCATTTTCCTTCACAAATTTCACACTTTTTACGTACCTTTACCCTTATACGTATTATATATTTCGTCCCTAAACTTTCGAACACCATTCATCAGTTATAAGCTACAAGTTAAAACTACATATCTGAATACATATTTTCAAAAATCTTAACGAGTAGGTAAATTCTTTTTACGAGCACTTACATTTTTGTAAAACGTCCTGTGTTGACACTATATATAATAATATATGTAGTGAATCGAGCTCCACGCGGAATCGTTTTCGTAATGCGCAGTGATTTATTATTGCTTTCAAATTCATAATATGTACATAAATATTATACAACTACGACACTGCAGCATATGTGTGTACGGATTAGGTACACGGTGGAGAGCGAAGCGGCAGCAGTCTCGTGTCCTGTCCGTACATTTTTTTTTTTTTTTTAATGTTTTTACCAAAGCTTTTGTGTGCATATATACAGTATAGTTAAGGTATATAAATATAACGGCTTGACATTTGCAATATTTACGAGTTAAAACAATTCTACACGCACCTAGAAGTATACGCGTGTGTGTGTATGTATATAACGTCACAGTATATAATACGTGCACGGTAAAACACTATAACCTGAAAACAATAAATAATCAGACAGAACAAAAGCTCGGTGTGTATGGGATGAGGGAAATAAACATTAAAATAATAACCGTCATTATTGTGCGAGTAAATAATGTAGCGATGATAGTGATAACTGCTTGCGTATATATATTATTGGGATTAAAATCTTTTATACTGTTATAGTGTTATCACCGTCGTCTGTACATCGTCCTCCGTATGGCGTTGTAATGCGCTTGGTGTACTGCACATAGTGCACCGAGATCCGCGGCCGAAGGGTTAAATATTATGCAGTTTGATGCATTTTGCGTAGTCTATACGTCATAATCTTTAACCCGGCATGGGTGTTATGTTCAAGTGTTTTTTTCACCGGTGGCGTGTGCGGGTGGAGAATGCACGGTTAAAGTGCAGTTAGAGACGCGTAATATTTACATTGATGAAAATTTTATCTCCAACAAAAATATTCTTTCTCCTTTCTCGTCCATTCTATACAAGAGTGCCTACCTACTGCAATTTTGAAATCCTCGATATAAAAAATAAAAATAATATACTTAAGGTACTATACCTATACGTGAGTACAACCGTGACATTCTTGGAGTGCCTTAACGTTTGCACTATAAGTACGATATTAATTTATTTTTTCTGTAATTAACACACACATTTACAAAGTGTACATATTGCTCACAATTAAAGAGTTAATTTTACGAGGGCTAACAATATACAACTATGTAGGATCACACATACCCTCAAGAGGGGTTCACGCCAGTAATACATTTTTTGTTGCGTCCTGATAAAAAGGTTCCGATAACAACATACTTGAGCAGACCGATATTTCACAGGTACATACGGCCTGTGTTTTTGTCATATATTATATTTACGTAAATTGCGCCCAATGGAAAATCCCTAAAAATAACATACATAATAATATATCATTTCTCTTGAACATTTCTTGAATAATTAATTTCTGAAATTTTACATCACTAGATATATTTTTAAAAAAACTAAAGAATTAGAAACTAAAAAAATAACTCAAATTGAATTTTATTATCATTTAATTTTTTACCTGCTCAGTATAGACCAATAAGTTATAAATTTATAATAATTAATAATAAAGGACAACAATTGGCACATAAAACTATAAAAGTTCAACAGCCTAGGGCTTAGTACCGATAAAAATATACAATTTAGATAGCAATAAATAATTAATATAAGGTGACGCATTCAAAATGTATTTTTTATTATATTTTTTTTTTAAATTTAAATGAAAAAAAACCAATATTTTTAACTAAGTGTACCAATATTATGATAGCAACGTTGACAGTCATTTGTTTGATAAAATGGGAAGAAAAATATTGGTTGTAATTGGTAACATTCATTTTTATATAAAAAAATACCCGGGGCACAAAATCGAAAAAATACATAGAGACGCAAATTACGGGCACCCGTTCACACTACACCGAGTCGTGTCGTGTAAATAATTATCTCTGATGGCTGAACCGAGTGGTTCCAAAAATGTATACCATATGGTACCAACTAGTTGCACTGTTGCAGGTAGGTCGTAGGTAACAAAATAGTTAGTATTTATTATGGTAATTGATATCCATCAATCATCAAAATATAGAAAAACACGCGTTACATCTTACATAATATAGTGTTACTCTTTGTCTCTTCTATCTCTATTAGACACTTAATAGGTATCTATCTGTATGGGTAAATACTTAATGTTAAACTAAAAAATGGTTTACGTTTGACACGCTATAATATATATATATATACGTATTACCTACTATAGAGAGAAATGTCTTTAACTTTTTACTCCTCGCTTTGAGCTGAACAATGTTTTCAAGCTCACATCTGAAAATGTATTATTTTTCAGTAATTTCCACTACCTTCGAAACCGACGTGAGTTCGAAATCAACAAACATTGTACCGCACTCGAGCCCCTCTGACGTTTTGCTGACAACCACCGTGACACCCAACGATGACGCCGAGCCGTTTTGCCTCGTTATGGGTGAATATAAATAAATAATATTAAAATTCCGCAGCGATGATGATCGCGTCGATCTGACCGAACTGCGTTAGTATTATACCTATAATACCTGTTGTTGTTAACATCGAAACTGTTTCGGGCGCAGGTGTCAGATATAAGCCAGGCAGCGTTTTGCCGAGGGACGCGGGGTCCTGTCTGGAATGTCAGTGCGGCCAAAACTCGCAGATCGCGTGCAGCCCGAAGGACTGCATAACGTTGAATTCGTTGAACGACGAGGACACTTCCGAACCGGATTTCTACGGCAACAGCAACGGCGAACAGGGCAACGGAAATTTCAACATGGACATGTTTGCCGTCAACGTCGTTTGATGGAAATCGTCGATGGAGCGAGAGAGAGAGAGAAAGAGAGAAAATTATTGATATTAAACGATGCGTCTTTTACGATTAATACCTACATGCGATTTGTCTTACAAATAACAGCTATAATAATATATCATTATACTAACACATTGTAATTCCCGCCAAAATGTCTACAATAAATAATGATAAAATGCCCTTATTAATACTCAAACTGCAGTAACGGTTTTTCGTCTTGGTGCTTTCGATTTGAGTTTACACATACATTCACGTAGTTTTTTATTTTAATTATTATTTCATTTTTAACAGTGCATTTTTAAATTTTTAACAGTCATTTTTAATCATCTATACAGAGTACCTAAGAAGTAAGAAATCCCCATCAAATAAAAATACGAGCTGTGACCATTTAAAGATAAAATGTCCCTTGCCCATAGACATTAAGTGTTTCCCTGTCGAAATTCGTGGTTAATGCCCAATAACGGAAATAAAGTTCAATTCAAATTTCATTCGAAATTTCAAACCCAATAACCACAAACAATGCTTGCCAGCGTCTTGCTGCTTTTTTCAATAAAATATATAATAATACTCTTGTATATTAAACATAATACAATAGTGTCATAATATACGCACTATCATTTCCTATTATAGTGAGTGGTATATCGCGTAACAGGTACATTGAATAGTTGAAGATCGGTAATAATGATCGACTGCAACCTATATCATAAACCTTGCAAAATTCGAAAAATCGTCTAAACCCTATGTTGTTGGCGGTGTTATATTATATATTTTTTTTACGCATTCATGAAAACAACGACAAATATTTGAAACCGATAAAAATATACCATTGCGATGTGTATGAAAGATAGACCAAGTCGCTTAGGATATCGCGGTAATCTGGTTCAGACATATTAGATATAATTTTTACTATTTCTTAGATATTATTTGATAATAGTAATATAATACCTGTACAATAATTGTACACATTGTATCAATAAGTAATATATATTCTAGTGTGCGTTGTTTCGTTGCCCATATCATAATATCATATTGAATTTAAACGAAATTCAAGCTGAAAGAGAGCTTAATACCTATATAATAATATGCTGGGTATAGTTCCGCAGGGAGGTGCATAAAACATTAGAGATCCGTTCTCTGGACCAGTCATTTTTCGGAACATTAGTTATTATCTTTATTATTCAGTTTTATAGCGGTTCTTTTGTTTTATTTTTCTTAGTTTTAAAAGTTGATATCGTTCTCGCATATTTTAACTGTACATACATGTAATGTTCGACGTACTGACTTTTCGGTATTAGCCCTCCGTTCAATAATCCGTATTATATAGGTGCCATATTATCAAATTGTACATTTTGTCTTGAGCGAACTGGTCTTTCTACCACAAACTGTTTTTCATTACAACGCAATAACTTATCTCAACCATACCAACAGACCAAAATATTAATATATTATGATAAACAAACTATAATAATATAAATGCCTGTAATGTAGTAGCTGCTAAACTTTGTTTAATGAACCAAATGTATGTACATATATTTTTTATTTTTACAAAATATGTAAATTTTCATACACAAAAGATATTTACTGACTCTTACAACGAGTATTTATTATGAATTATTTAAATATTTTAAAGTATAAAGAAATTATTTATTTATTTTATATCGTTTATTAGTAAGTACATATATGTACTATCAGTGTGTTTACAATATCATTATTATTTTTTATTTTATAAATAAACTTATGATTTTTTTTTTCAATTGTGCACTGTGTATACCAAATATTATGATAAGTAGTGTAACAATTTTATCTGTTATCACTCATAAGTTATTTTAGTGTAGACATCCTTATTAATTATTCATGATTAAATATGTATACTTAAATAAATATAATGTTCACTCAGATGAAAAGATTTCAAGTATAAAACCAATATAAAGAAAACTATATTAATACATAACTTCTCTCTTGCAAAATACATTTTTTAATCGTCTGAATTTAATTTTTCTAAGCTAGTGTATGACTCTTTAATTAAACATGCATTTGTATGATTACCCTTTTTAAATATTGTTAAATAATTAGAAATTACTATTATAATTATTATATTATACTAAATTATAATTTAAGTACCTCATATCTGTAGTCATTATCGGTATACTTAGATATGTATACATCAATTTTATAATACATATCTATATTAAGATATATCATAGTGTTTCTGATAAATAAAAATGTATTAGATACCTATTACTTACCGAAATTAAAGAAATAATATAATGTGTGCGTAATCTGACTATTTATATAATTTACAAATTTTATTATCATCCATTGCCGGTTATTTAATATTTTATGTTATACGTATTTTCAATAAATATTATTATATTACTAACTAAAATATTCACCTCGATCGCTGCAGTTATTATATTAAAAAAATGTGAAGGCATCAAGTATATTATCGTATAATTTATCATTAGTTGTTTTTTTAATGAACACTCTCATACACACTCTTAATAGTCTCTCAAATACATAATAATTAATAATAATATATATTTATTATACATTACAATGTACATAAAAGTGAAATTGCATTGTTTTTATTACGTCTAACGTATGCACCAGCAACTTGGGGTATGGATGCTATATGGGTTTAATCACATCACACATGACAATATTATGAGGTATAACCGCCGCGGTTTAAGATAGAACTGTCTTAAAGCGTGGGTATAACAATAAAATTGAACCACGATTGTGTTGTATCTTAGATTGCCTATCGAAAACGCCGCGGGTAGATGGTATTATTATTGAAAATATTATTATCTATTTTATAATATAATATATTGAGAAGACTATAGAATAGAATCAATGCAATTAGATATGAAAATGGCATTTTTTTATCATTGCAGCCATGGAGTCCTATATAAAATATATCCTACCATGCAGAACAGCCGATTGCAACACGATTCCACAAAATACACTAGTTTACTTACAAGTACAATATAGTCATTAGTCACGGTTTTCGCGAAACCACATAAATGAATTGTCCACTACCGTATAGACACGTTTATCAATATTTATCAATAATATAATAATGTCAAATAAAAACCAATTAAATACGTAATAAAAGCGTTTGTTAATGTAAATATGTATAGGATTTTCAGTATAACAACCTAACTTAACATGTATTTTGTGCAGTGTCAGTGTGCAGCGATACTGGACATGATGTTATACAGAATATGATATTACTATATAGTATAAGGAAAAAGTGTTATAACTTTTCAGAAAATATTATGAATTAACCGTTATTATATTCGTCGTAACAATTCAAACGAAATAATGTTCAAGGACTCAAATACCAATATTATATTTTATACTTCAAACACTTTGTAGATTACCATAGTAACGAAAAACCGGAACGCCTGATCCTATTTGTCACTTACCAATGACCGACCAAACGTCCCATTTTTGAGCATAATGTCACCTTGTCTCGGCAAACTTCGAACCGGACGCATTTTGTCCCTTTTTAATCAGGTTTATCTCCTCGTATTAATTGTATACCCAGCTCTATTATATAATTAATTTTGTAGTGTCGTATTAATTGGATCATTAAAATATGTACAGTACCTATGTGTATCGATTTCTGAATAATATGTAAGCCAGTGGTGGACTGGCGGATGGCGTATATTTATGCACAAGTGCACGTGCACGTGCACTACCTTCCCAGACTCAAGAGAAATTGAAAAATTGAAAACATACATCATGATAATACAATTGAGTACCTGTAGTGTTATTAAGATTAAGGTATAAAGTGTAAAAATAGAAATATAGAAATTTAGAATATAAAATAATATAATACTTGGATTGGGTTATTTCGAAAGCCAAGCGGCCAGTTGTCCACGGCGGAACAGTATCGGTACGCATAGTAGCGCACACAATCGCTGTGCACATTTGCACAGTGTAAAAATTAAAACAAGTCAATACACTCAACCCGCGTCAGAATGGAATTTATGTGCAAAATATAACCAATTAAACAGTATAACAATTAAATTGTTTTCACTTTTTCAGAGAGTTATTTTCGATGTTGTCGTCTCAATTATAATTTATTTTTACTCACAATCGTTATTATATTCCGATTATCATCTAAATAATGTTCGTAGACGATTGCTCAATACAATCTATAATATTATATATTTATACATAATATTGGATATAATATTTTTTTTTTTAATGCGCACTTCTTCATTAAAAACCCAGCAGCAGCCACTAATGTAAACTGAAAAAACCGATAACTTGGGTTATGAAAAAAAATCCCGGTAGGTGCAATATTATACTCTAATGTGAAATAATATTATTATGGTATTATCTCGTGTAGCCCGAAATAGGAAACATAGATAATCAAAAAATCGTATACGACTGCGCCCTTTAGCCGCAAAGTGGGAAGTCGTCGTTATTTCCACACGCGTTTTTTCAAAACGAAATTTAAACATCCGACGTTAGATAGCGCTGTTATTATCATCCTGACGAGTGGTTGTTGCCTGAATTCATGGGCGGTAGGAATCTAGTAAAGTTGTCGAATCCAAGCAATATTGTGCGCCTCTCCGCTCCTACTTTTAACACTTTGTGGTTAGCGGCAGTGACTCGCGTTTTGTTGTGTACAAAAAATTAAATTACCCGGAGCTTACAAATGCAACACTTGTAATATAATTAATCTTAACAATATAGATGTTTTAATTTAAGGGCGCCCAAACACTCAACAACAATATAATACATATAAATATAATAATATAAAGGGTCACATCATAGTGACAGCATATGACCATACAAAATAACACAAGTTATTGACAAAATAATGCGAATAACAAAAAAAAAAAATACCAACTGCGCGGATCCAGAGCAAAGATCTGGGGACGCCCACAATTTTTTTTTAATGTAAAATTACAATATTGGAATCACTGTCCATCGCGAACTAAAATAGTACTACTTAGTTTGTGCACCCCAGAATGTACGTACAGGTAATAATATATCCTATTATCAGACAAACACATAATCTGCAGGAATATAGTAATATCAGGATCTGTACAATTATTTAAAAAAATTGTGAAATTTTTCCTGACGGAAGTACGACCATGAGCTGTGACGTCTTCTTGTCCAAAACTGGTGCTGGTGACAGTCCTTGTTTGGTGCAACGACTCGAGCACTTCTCGAACACACCACTTGGTGTGCAAAACGAAATGACGGCGCTGGTACGGAAACCGTCAACTCAACAGAAATATATTGAGTCGGTCGTACAAATTGTTTCTTATGGCACTCAGCAGACGGCGGCGACGAGCAGACACGAAGTTGCATCAAGCTCAGTCGCCAGGAAAAGACAAAAATTGAGGCACGGTCTTTATAGAGTAAGTTCTGAGATAGCACGGCGCTGGATGGCAGAGGAGGGGATAATGGCACCTTTCGAATAGTTTGCACCCATTGCGTCTCCGGGAGGAAATATGTCGAAGTAAGGAGTTGTATATACGGTGGCGCGAAAACGTCCGGGTTCGAAGACATGTATTTAATCTTTATAGTTTATAAACTCTTGGATTTTTTTTTAAATTAGTTAAGTCTTACACAATTTTGAAACTACATTTTAAGAGTGATTTATACGGAAAAAAATGTAGTAATTAAGTTCCTAACATTTTTCTATATTTTCCACGCTTTTTCTTCTTAGGTCGAGATTTTTTGATTTCGTCCAATTTCAATACCTCCCTAATAAATTATTTTGTTTCTAAAATATCATATATGTATGTTTCCGGCCGTTTGACGACCATCCGATAAACGATAATATTTGACGTTTTACTTGTGTATATTAAATTATGGCTCTGTCTTCAAATATTATACAAATTATTCTTAATTAGTTTTCATTTTTAGCTTTTGGTAAGTTCAGAGCCCCACAACGGTACTGCATGAAAGGTTTGTTCCTACTTCACAAATAACAAACTCGTACTTTGGGCATACGATTGCCATTGAAAATATACTGAATGTAGTATTATGCATGCCTTTAATAATAAAAGTATAATCCACTTCGTGGAGGATCGACACAATTATACTGTTTGTAAAATAACTATTACTATAATACAGATTGCAGCTTTTATAGACAACAATGTGGAAATTGCCACTTTTCCTCAAATTCCTTCTTTATACCTAACGTTTCATTTACTTGTATTAAAAAACTCAAATAGCTTATTTTAAAAATCGTACTTAAAAATAATAACTAGCAACTTTGTGTTTTTTCAAATAGTTGCAATATTATAATATGACATAATCCGAGATGTGCGTGCTTCGGCGTCAACCACTTTTGTCGTCAAATGGCGTTATGGTGTAAATTTGATAAATTTTATCAATATTTGAACTTCAAAATGCTTATAAAAAAAATCGTGCCTATGTATTTTTAATATTTTTCAACTGCTAATGTAACAATATATTAAGGGTCTTATATTAAATTGTCATGCATTTTAACCCAACAAACCTTCAAATTGTATTGACATTTATAGAAAGCAAAAATGAAAAAAATTGAACATTGAAAATGTCCGCCAACAGCTTAAAACGAGTCAAAATATTTTGAAAAAATTATCAAATATAAAAATTAATAAAATAAACATATGATGTAAATTTCAAGTGAATACAGTAATTCGTTTTTGAATTACAACAAAATTAGAAAATCGCTCTGAGAATTTTAAGTTGTGTTTTGCATATGTAGTTCATAAAACTGAAGTTTAACTGAATTATTTGTTATGTACATTGTAATGAGAATGAGGCAGTGTACTTGGCTGAAAAACCAAGAGACAAAAACAATTTAATAAAACAAAAAAAAATGCAAAATCAACATATGGAGAATGTCATAAGCAACTCTATTCACAGTCTTCTATTTAATACTAGATAAAGTACTCAGTATGATAACCATTGCAAACTATGAGGCCAGCATTGCTGCAGCTGATTAAACGGACTCCATGTTTTCAGTTGGCAAAACATTACAGTCATGTACAGAATGTATTAGGAATAAGTCGGAACAACAGTTTTAAATGGTAAAATAAAATAATAATTCAAGAGAAGTTCATGAAAAATAATTTGTATTTTTTAAAAAGAAAAAATTAAATATTAAACATCAAAGTATAAAATAATAGGTACCAACTACCAAGTATACTAATATAATATATTATTTTAAATAATATTAACAATACAAATTACAATTTTTGTTTATTCATAGTTCATACATTATTAATTTAAAAAAATATGCACAGTAGCTATATAAAATACATCAAATAACTTGGTATGTATTTGTGTATCTTCTACCTGCGGTTTTATCATGATTTGTTGATTCATTTTTAAACAACTCCAAAACATTACCTACCAAAATGGTCAAAATAATAATTTAAAAAAAAGCAATTTACTGAGCAAAGCAAAGCAAAAATAAAATTATGAAAACTTAGATAATAGATAGACATTATTTATCATAACATTTTGTTCTCAGAATCAATACGACCATCAATTTTCAAACTGTCAATCAAATCATCTAAATTATGTACTTTTTTTTTTATTCCTGTACAACTTTTGTTGGAGATATTTAATTTAATTTTTTAGTTTTAATTCATATGATCATACTTGACCGACCGACAATTTCGAGTCATGCTCGAAGAAGCGATAAGCGAATGGAAAGACATATCAGCTGAAGTATCGCAAGGTAGTGTAATAGAACCTATCCTGTACTTACTCTATACGGCTGATATACCATACGATGACAACACAACGTTACTACGTTAGCTATGTTTGCCGACGATACGGCAATATTGTCGACCCGCAATAGTCAGCTCACTGCAATTGATAACTTGCAGAAGTCAATTGACAGTAGGTATCTTTGCCTGGACGAAACGTTGGAAAATTAAAATTAATGACGATCAATCAGTGCACGTTAACTATACGTTACGCAAAACCGAAAACCTCCAAAAAGTACTGAATTAGTCACCAATCCCACAAAAAGATTCAGCAAAATATCTTGAAATGTACCTTGACTCTCGTCCAAACTGGAAACACCACGTCCGTCAAAAAAAAATTCAGATTAAAGAACAAATTCGAAAACTTTATTGTTTGGTCTGACCCAGCTCCGAGTTAACCATCGAAAACAAACGTCTACTACTCTACTGTATGTAGTAATTATAAAATCGATATGGATTTATGGAATTCAACTGTGGGGTTGTGCCAGTAAAACAGCAAGTTGTGCTGTCAAAACATCGCTCTTCGGACCATCACTGCAGCCTACTGGTTCGAAAGAAACAACGCAATGCACCATGATATGATGCTGCCTACAGTAACAGACAAAATCCAAACGTTTGCTAGCAAACACGAGGCGAGGCTAGCTCATCATGTCCATCCATTGGCCATCCAATTATTAGATAACACCAAGGACATTCGACGTCTTAAGCATCTGAAACCATATAATATTATATATATTTTACATACTAGATATAAATTATATATAGTTTACACGTTGATGGAGTCACTATTTCAGGGAAGTGGCTCTTGCCTTAATCTAAAATCTTAAACTAAGTCGTATGGTTAATAATTATTGTTAAACATATTTATAAAGACCTTTGGGTCGTTTAAATAATAAAGCCCCAGGGCATTTTTAAAAAAAAATTGGTATATGAATTATATGCCTGTACTTCTTTATCACAATTTGTCTTCAATGCATTTTCAACTATATGGAACTATTTGAACTTGAACCACTAATAGATTCACAGATGAGTTCAACAAAAATGTTATAACTGGTATTATGTATAGTTGCAACATCAATAAAATGTTCCCAATATTTTAGTTTTCAAGTAATAAATGGGTAGTGAAATATCTAGCTTCAAAATTAAAATTTCGAATAACAGCCGACTTTAATCATGGATAATGTTTTTACCTAAAATTGGATAATACGTCAATTCACTCTAATTTTATCAAAACTAACAGCACACTATTGAAACTAGTGAACGAACATTTGCTCGTGTGTATTACGAAGATAACAAATACATGGGTTATGGGTAGCGAACTTTTAAAAAATATCATATAATTCTACCTATACTTAATTTATTTATATAAGATGTACCCTATGCTCGGAATTGAACGAAAATTGAGATCGGAAGCAGATTTTAGTTTAAAAATCACGGTTCCATAAAGAAGAAATTGTACGATAAATCTGTGGGAGCCGGGAGGGACTTTGACACCCACACCCCCTACACAAATGGTAACTTAAATAATTAACACAAAAATATTGTAATATTAAGTATTTAGACACTTATTGTATTGGTTATTGCCTCGTATTATATGCGATATTGTACATATAACGTGTGCGTTGCCCGTGAATCCACTCAAAATTATTGGTCCAGCGATTACGTGTCTAACAATAAAATTATGAAAACAAAATAATATCGTTGTTCTGCAGTGTTATAGGTAATAGGTATATTTTGTGCAATCATTGATCGTCATCGACGATAACACATTTTCCAAGTAATACTATTAGTTATCTGTTTTTATAATAAAATTATGAAAATAAAATAGATATGATTGACAAGTCAATTATAACTATGTATGTAGCATTATAGCTATAATATTACGTATTCGTACCGTATCGACTGTCGTTGACGGTAACCGTTTCTTGGGGAAAAAAACAGCAGGTACTTTGCTAAAAATAAATTAAAACAAAACCCGAATTCACCATTCAAAAGTAGATATCCCCGAGGAGGACGTTTTTCTCATTTAATTAAATTGAGGGGAAAGCTAAAATCTATGAATAATGAACGAGGACGTCGTCGTTCCCCCCATGAAAAAAAATAAAAAAATTCCAACACTGTATACACCTATAATTATGTGCGAGCAAAAGTCATTCGTCACTCAAAATTCTTATACGCAATAAGCTATTAGAGCCCTCAATCTAGTCTCACAAGGCTTATTGTTAGAAACATAGGCAGGGCTGATCTATGATCAATCATAATAATATTATGCTTTATGCATGGTTGCCACAGTTAATAATTTATTAATATCTACAAACATGATATAGTTGTATGCATTATGAATAATAAAGTAGCGAAAAAGGTGCAGTGGTGGTATTGTATTGTAGGATGCCGCCGTGATAGAGGTAATTGTGTCCGGGATACATACCTATCTTTATCTTTACCATTTCAAAAGTACCTAGGTATCAATACTGTAAAATAACAAATATTAATTTAAATTTAAAATGTTTAACATTTCTTATGGGTGCTCGAGCCCGTGTGGTGCGGCATTCTGGCGTTTATAAACTTGGAATAATTCATAGAGGTAGAATACAGATTTAATAATTAGACATATAATATTTTTATTTTAACTTATTAGTTATCAGCAGTGGTGTTTTTGAATGTATTCGGAGGTATATGGCATTACCCATTTACCGTTTTCTGAATTAGCGTATACCCTTTGAAAATAGGTAAACGGAAAACTGGTAAGGTTTTTATAAACTTGAAATATTGGTACGGTACGCAATAGTCAAGGTTTAACAAACTTCTATGAAAAAGGGGATAAAATATCAACGATTATTTTTAATTTTATTTTACCGACGATAGATTTTAAACCACGAGTGACTGTACGATTTAATTATATGATTATGTGAACAGAGAATAAAATTTAAAAAATACTTTGCAAGACAAACTACACAACGAATGTGAGAGCTTCTTAAATAAAGAAATTCAAATGGGACAATTTTTAAATAATATAGCAAAATATACGAAATAATTATTATTAATCATAAATTATATTATATTATATTATATTATACCTACATTTTATATTTATTTTACCTGCCGGCTACTTTATATGTACTTATTTGTGTTTTTTGTTCATTTTGATTGCTAACATTATTTTTTTGTCTTAAGTATCATGTTTATTTAACTTGTTGACGATGGAGATTTATCAAAATTATATTAAGCATTGTAAATATTTTAGGGCCCTTGAAATTTAAATTTTGAATAGTACCAGTTTTCCGCGTTTTTATTTCTTTTGTTATAAATTGTATGGACTGTACCAATATTCCGAGCATCCTGAAAATAGTACAGATATAAGCACGTATAAGCTTGTATAGTTGTATCTATACATTACATTATTTAAAAATTAAGCAATCCGTATTCTGTATTTTTATTAATTGGGAATCGCCAATTTGACATTGATATATAACAAAGTTAGAACTGCGTAACAAATAATATCGAAATTATTTTGTAGTTATAAATTTAAGAACAAATCGAGAATTTAATACATGGTTAATTGTTATTCATAAATCTTAAGTTGTTCTAACACATATCAAAAAATCTTAAAAATATAAAATGACAATATTTTCAATAATTTCAAGTTCAAACTTGGACGATAAATAACGATTTTAGTTGTTGCATTGAAATTGACGTGTACGTATTATCGAAAATTTCTAGAAACCAAACTTAATAAAAAAATGTCGTAAAATGGAAGTTCGTTACATGGAACGATGGAAGTTTCACTGTATTATTATCATTTATCACACTATGATAGATATCTACTAAAAAATAATAATAATAATCGTTCCTAAAATTTTCAATTTTGTTTGGATATTTTGAACCATAGACATATAATTAATCCATGAACCAAGATATAACTTAGTTCACAAATAAATCTATCTAATTTATTATTTTATCATAATGTATCTAAACATGTCTATGTTTTGAACATTTTAAATTTAGATAATATTATCTAAGATTTGAAATTGGTTTATCACACAGGCATGTAAGATAACGTATTTTTATTGTACATGCATCTCGATATCTATTCTGTGTTTAATTATTAGACTATCAATATTGTGTTTATTATTTTAATTGTTATATTGTTATTATATCTAAATATATGTATACAAATAAATATAATATGTTATTTAATCACAAGTGAGAAAATTACAATATTATGAAGCCGCTAGACTGCGTGACGCATGATTTGAGCTTGCCACTTATTTACTGAAAATGTCACATGTGTACAGCAGCAGTAGCCTATAGTACTCTGTAGCACGTATTGTGTCCCATGAAAAATTAATTATTTAGTCATGCAGCGTACAGTCCTATAATTAGGATGTGTTGTTAGCGGGTATCGGTTTTGCGGCGCCTATCAACGGAGGAACGATAACGATAAAAATATGATACTGTTATTTCGACGATAACGAAAACAAAACGTTAGAAGACGTCGTCGGTGACGGGTAAATAATAATAATTCGAAAATATCATAATGACATAATCGGAATAGTATTATGTACAATATTATAATATATCGCGGTCGTTTAGAGCCGGCGTGGCGGCAGCTCTCGGAAGTCAGAACCTCCTTGGCGACGATAATACGAAAACGGCGCTTACAGTGTCCTTGCATCAGTCGCGCGCGCGGTTCTTTGTTGTCAGCGGTGGCGTTTGTGCTACGCGTGGTGTAGGGTGGTGAAGGGGGCTCCCGTCGACGACGACTTGGGATAACGCGATCCGCAGTGCTGCCAACGTGGAATGTTTCGCGCGTCGACGCCACGGTGTCGGGGGTCGCGGTGTCTGGCCATTCGATAGAGCGGGGGGGAGGGGACTGCGGCGGTCGGGCCCGACCGACGATGATAGCCAAGCCCCCCAGCCCCGCCGCCACCGCTGTCAGTGCAGGACCGCCATTTGCGTTTACCGAGATTAATAATCGTCCGTGTGTGATAGCGTCATTTCGTGTGTACACGGTTTATCGTACGTATTGCCCGTCGGCCACCCGCCAACGATTGACACTCAGCGTTCCGAATAGTTTTCGGAGGAATTTTTTTCGAAAAAAAAATCCAATTTCCGGGACGACGACGAGTTTTTATTATGTAGTGACGTGATCGGCCGGGCCAAATACGCGTGCGAACAGCCAGCACAGTTAGAACCCACGACAAAGAAGTGTAGTTGGTCGTTTTCGGGCCGAGAACGATTTGCTCATCAGAACGTGTTCCGTCCGCACGCTACGATATAGACGCCGCGATGGACAGCAGCACAAACGGCGAGACGATAGAGCCGCCGCCGTCGTCTTCTCCACCTCCGCCGCCGCCGCCGACGGCAGCAGTGACGATGTCGACAGCATCGTTGACGACAACGACAACGACGACGACGATGTCCATCACGAACCTAACGACTACGATCACGACGACGATGACCACGACGAGCCCGACGGATCTCTATCAGATGTGCCGCCTGTGTCTGAACACGCTGAAGGCGGACGAAGGCGAATCGGTTTTCAACAACCAGGTGCCCTCGCTGCCCGAGAAAATCTACCGTGTATTCGGGGTAAGCGGACGGGCACTCGCCCGAATCATAATTATCTTTTTCAATATTATTTGTTTATGGCGGGCGGTCGTCTTGTTAACAGGACGGGAAATATTGTTAACAGGCCGAGATAATACGGGAAAACACGAAAATGTGATAATGCGTTCGGCGGCTTCCGATAATGGCGTTGCGCGGTTTTATCATCGCCGCCGCCGCCGCCGCCACTTATTGTTATTATTATTATTTCTCTCCCCTTTATCTCGCTCACTCTGTCTTTATCTATTCACATTTATTTATCTATTCGTCCGTCCGTGCGTACTCCGTGCAGCGTCTTTCGTTAACGCGTATCGTGCGTGTGAGGTGCGCGCGGCGGTCACCCCCCCAGGACACCGCTCGCGTATGTCCGGACGATAATAATCGGCCACCGCGCCAAACCCGTCCGCCGTATCTCGGTCGGCCGCTCATTTCGTAACGGGCGTGCGCGCGCGCGCTGACCGCCGCCGCCCGCTGCCCGCCAACGTTATTGATAATGGCGACCGCTTTATGATAGGCCATTGTTTGGCAGCACGTAATCACGCGCGCGTCCCTGCGCGTACGTACGTCCGCGTGTGATTGCGTTGTTACCGCCACCATCGTGTTTTCTGTTATTGTTATAATCATCGTAGACCGAGTGTATAGTATTGAGGTCTATGGTTATAATAATATGAGAAATGCAAAATAATAATAATATGATATCGAAAATTGTGTGACAATAATATCACTTCGCGGTGGCGATGATAATAACGATTTTCGCCGGAAACCCGACCACATTAATATTGAATAGATCATTAGAGTTTTAATAATATCATATACACTCGTTCGTAACGTATTCTCTATCAGTCTAGCGAGAAATCGTAATACTGTTGTACCGTAATGATATATTGTATAATATAATGTGTATATTGACATTTTGGCTCTCCGTGTCGTTTTTATCATTGGCACACACATGTTTTCGTACCACAAACGCGGGCGTGCGCGTGCGTGTACGTTATTTTTATTTGATATATATTTTTATTTTCGTCCTTCCCTCGTCGCAAGTCCCGCACATTTCTCCTCTCCTCACCCCTCCATCGGCGCAAACAGGTTTTATTTATAGCCGCCCCGGTATCTCTGTGCCCCTGGTTTTTTTTTTTATCATCACGCCGCTCGCGTTTCATTATCGTCGTTCTGGTTGGTTTTTTTTTTCATCACTCCTCCGTCCTTTCTTTGCTCGACGTCATTGTACTCCGTCCTCTTCCTTGCGGCACCTGAGATTCTAGGTCCGATTTTCGAAAAAATTAAAACTCCACCTAGATGAGTAGTGAGGAGGCAGACACTTTGGGATCTGCCCATTTCCGTACGTCACGGACCAAGATGTACTTAGTTACTTAGTCTTCTTAGTCCGTGTCGCACTTCGTCGCCGCCGCTGTCCGAAAACGTAAATGCGTCGTCGCACATCTGGCGAATGCGGCCGGTTTTTATTTTTTGTCGTCGACGTTTCCAATAATAATATTGTAATGCCTTTACACCACTAACGGTTGATCAGTGGGCAAACAATATTCTCTTAGTTTGCCTTTATTATTTATGCAAAACTTTTCAAACAGTAGTTGTTTTTAAGGTACCTATTACAGAATATGCAGTTTCAACAGTAATAAACTACAAGATAATAATAACCATTATCACCAATAGGTATATAGTTTTAGTCCTCATTTACTATTCAATTTATGAACAGATTTCAGAACACTATATTTTAATAATTGCGTAAAATAACACCGAATAAGTTATTAAAAATACACATATTTTCTTAGATTTACAAATGGTTTTGTAATATTGTAAACACACTATTCATTTTGTCACTTTAAGTACATTCAAAAATTATTATTTATTTTTAATTCAGTATAATATATTATTAAAATTATTTAGGTAATGAGATACCTACTCAATTAAATATTATTTCTAAATAAATTAAAATTCAAGATATTTTAATTTTATAATTACCTATTATATAATAGTTAATCTGATGATTATAGAACACATATTTATCTGTTATCTATTGTTTGTTTTCATTAACCAAAAGTTTTAGGTACCTATCTTGGTGGTTAGGTTAAATTGTAATAGTTATCCTCATTGAACATAACATTTCACTCCAAATATATGTATTATAATTACTAACAAATAATTTTTCATTACACCTACGCACAAGTCAATTATTTTATATTAAAAAAATAATAAATAACTGCACCTACATAATAATAAATTAATGAATACTGGCTGGATATTTGAAGATCTGAAGTCTGTACTTCTAGGACTCAGAAAATGTATTAATTTATAGTTGTAGATAATAACACATAAAAACAATTAAAATCAATAAATAAATCATTGTATATTGTACCTAACATTGTAAAAATACCTGGCATACCTATTGTCATAATTAAATTTATAAATATAAAAAAAAAATCAATTTTTATAACAAATGTGTTTCAGGTACAAATTACTGATGCTAAAGATTTGCCAAATAAACTTTGCTCAAAATGTGTGCAAAATACTGAACAGTGTTATAGCCATAGAGAAACATACAAACGTCAAGAACGTGTTTTATTTGACATGATTAAAAAGCCAGCAATCGTGAGAATATTTTTAAAATTTTAAAATGAATAGATTGAATTAAAATGTATTTTATTCTAAATAAATATAGGAGGAAGCTAAGAATTCACCAAATTCTGAATATGTGTACAGTCCTGCAGATTCAAATCACTCATCATCATCGGGTGTATCATCTGATCCTCGGTATATTAAGACCAATAGTTCAGCTAATAACATGAATCATAGTTCCAATTCTCCACCTTACGAAACAAATGCATCTCTAGCTTCTCATGGTAAGTTAAAAAAATACACTTGGAATAGTGTGTATAAAATTATATCACATTTATTCATATATAGTTGAAGTTATTCAAGGGTGTGATGAAATGGCAGCAGAAGTGACAATAGCACATGATTCAGAAGAAACCGTTTCAGGAGATGACACTATTTGCACTGACAATAATGCTGAGTATGGAACATATAATGACGATGAAAATATTATTGTAGTTAAAACTGAACCCGACGATGATTATGATGAAGAATAGTAAGTATCATTTCATACATTTATAATAAAACTATATAATTATTTGTTATTATTCACAACCAAACTAATATATTATATTAATAGTTTCAATGGTTTGTATAGCACTAAAAATGACGATGGAAATGAAAACTATGAACAACAAGAAGGACCAAAAGTTATTGCTAGTGTTCAATTCCCAATGGTGAATGGTACAATTGTTAATGGTACCCATAAAATTGGCCAAAAGCAATTTTCTCTAGTTAATTGCATTCCGACATCCTGGGTAAGATTCATTAAAATTCATAAAAATCAAATATTTCTGTTATTTTGACTATTTTATTGTTTTTATTAGGCTTCTAGTACAAGCAAAGACCGTCGTAAACAAAGTTGTCCTACCAGAGCATTGGAATTAAGCGGTTTCCGAACACAAGTTGCTGGTGATGATACTAATTCATCAGATGAAGGAAATGTTACTAATTGGACAGCTAAAAAAATTCGTTCCAATTCCCCTGCTGTTATAGTGAAACCTGCATATGCATGGCCTAATTTACAAGGCAGTGGCCAAACCCTAATATTTCAAACAAAAGTAAGTACCCAAATTTATAATAATTAATAATTATTATTGATAACAATAATATTGTTATATATTGGTATTATTTTTTATACTTATTATTTATTTATTTATTTAGAATCCTGATGGTACAACTTCTGAATTACGTCCACAAGTTATGCAAGTTGGTGAATGGGCCAATAATCAGGGTCAATCAAATGCTCCTACAGATCCATCAGACCGCATGGGTATGCTGTTATTTGCTGCTACTCATATTCAAGAACTATCCACTGAGAGTGATGATGGCCAGTCTCCGAGCACACCCAAAGGCGCAACTGTGGTACGTGGTAAATTAGTATCGTCAGATCAAAAGCGTAAGATATATCAGACACAAGCTACAATTAGGCGGTATTCAGATGGTCATCCAGTACAATCACAACAAGTTAATAAAGACATTAATGCTTCACCTAACATACCCAGAAAGCGTACTGTAAGTATAAAGATGAGTAATGTTTTGTATATTTATTTTGTGATTTACTTATTGTAAGCCATGTTTTTATTCAGGCAAGAGAATCGTCGGTTCAGAGAATGTGCAGCAATTGTGGAACTACATGTTCAACAATATGGCGACGACTAAATGAAGACCCAGTATGCAATGCCTGTGGATTATACTACAAACTACATGGAAAAATTAGACCACCCACCATGAGACGTGACACTATACATACTAGACAACGTAGAAAACGATCAGACAACGGTTAGCATTCTCGCCTATATTAATTAACTAGAAAAAATCAAATATATATCCTTCTTTATTTAAAAATCTAATATATTCTGTTTTTATAAAAAAATTCGGACGTCTCCTTTCTGTCTTAAACTAACACCCTTCTAGTTACTTTTATTATTCACGTTGTGTAGTAATACTATAGCTAAGTGCCAAATAATTGTATTTATTTATTTTTTTTTTTTTTTTGGTACACTAATATATTTATGCAACCGCAGCACATTAAAAACTAAAATTAAGCGGTGGTCAGGACAATTATACAAGATTTTACGCTTGCTTCAGGTAAGAATGCCAATGCGGTAAAAGTTGATGACATTAAGTCAAATTTCTTGTTTATTATTATTTTATTATATTAAAAACAGCTTGTAATATGCTTAGATTTATTATACTTTTTTTTAAATTAGTTAATTGTTTATATTTAAAAACTCACCATAATTACTAACTTCACAAAAAGTTTCATATTAAACGCATTATTTTTGTTAGCATGAACATAATACTTTTGTAATTAATAATAACATGTTACAATTCAATTGTGTAAAAATCAAATATGTTTAAAAAAATTAAGTATTTATAATTTTTATAATATTAAGTATTTTTAAAGATAGTTGTCAAATGTTAGAAATATTGGGGTTATTAAAAGTGAGATTTAGTGTATTAAAAAAAAACTTTAAATCAACTTAATAGGAAAATAGTATAACTTCTAAATGTTTTATATTATGCTTACACTTCTGATATATTGTTTATTAATTATTTATAGTACATAATAATTATTTTAATATTTAATTAATTGATGCAGGATAATAATTTTAATCAAATTTTTCATTATAAAAATTTATTTATTCTAAATATTTTTTTGTAATTAGTAAAATTTTAAACTTGACCAGATATGTAAATTAGAATATGAAATGTATGTTTAAAAAATACTGTTTTTCGTGATTATATTAAATTGGGCCGTATTGATACTTTTTAATTCATATTTTGTGATAATTAAAATTTCATTCCAACATTAAGCATTTTCTGGTGGATAGTTATAAATGTTTGCTTTTTATTTCTAATATTAGCTAGTGGGTGGTGGTTGTTATTATGTTATTATCTGCTTTACTAAGTATATAGTATCAGGATAAATGAACCTGTTAAGAATGTAGTATCTTAAATTCTTATTATTCTCATTTGTTATGCTTAATGGAAATGGGTTCAAAATTGTTAACCGTGTATTGGCCTATGAAAAATATTCCATTATTATTATTATAATAAATATTTATTTTACTATTTAATAATGTAAGTCAAAGAAGTATTGGTTGTGAATTTCACATACCCACTTACAGCTCATTGTGGAGTCGTCCGATTATGCATCAAAACGGTTAAAAATACTTAACAGTTTATTCTTGTGTAGGTATGGACATAAGCATGAATAAGAAAAAAATCAAAATTAAAAAAACAGAAGATGCTAAATTAGAAGAAAGCTATGAAGTTGATCAACCGCCATCGCCCAATTCAGCGGCTGTTCAAACTATAATTGAAGAACCTGTTCAAGATGAAACACCATTAAATCTTGTCAGCAAATAATGAGCGTGCGTGATACGCAAGGTTCGTCATAATATTCCTCATTTTTAATTTTTTTTTTTTTTGTCCTTATGTGTACATGAAATATTATAGCTTAAGAGATAATTTGAAATTAAGTATAAATTCTGTATTCTTGTCTTGCACTCATTATATCAATAGATTTTAATATTGTGCTAAATCAAATTGAGTTTTGATCTTTTATTTTTTAATCCCAACACCAAACTATAATTCATAACTTCTATTAAATTAGTTAGCATTAATTTCTTTTCCATTCCATTTTATTAATGGAGCAACAAATTAATTAATGACCAACAAATCAAAAAAAAAAAACGTCTACTTATAATATTTTGATTACTATTGTAATGATCTGTTCAGTTAAATATTTTTTATTTTTATTTTTTTTGTCATTAATATTTTCTTCTAAGACAATGTGCCCCTTATATATTAAGTTATGTACGTTTTGCCATACCAACATGATAGTAGGAGCTCTCTAATCTTAAGTTCCCATATTTGTGGTTTCCTTGCTAAGTCCATATAAAATGTCTACCTCCTTTATGATGCACCTATAACCTCCATACAATTATTTTTTGAATGTAATTCAAACTTGAGTTGTATATTATAATTTAATATTAATGTATACAAATTGAAAGTTAATCTTATGAAATGTATATAATATAATATATATAATAAATATAATATAAATATATTTATATTATATATAATATATTGTATATTATATATTATTAATATTTTTACAGATTTTTTTTACTAACTTTTTATGTATAAAAATTGGTGTTAACATTGTAAATAAAAATAATTATTTAGGCCATTTTCATTCAAAGGGTAATCTCGTGTAATAGTAATAGCAATGACAAAATAGAAATATATTCTGATTTAAATTTAAATGAAAGTATTTAGATTTTTGAGCTTAAGTTTCTATCAATGCGTTATTTGTTAAGCATTTAAATTACATACTTTTTTCTATTTTTTAGAATTTAATGGTGGTTATATAGCTTTAATCTGCAGTGGCCACAAATTGATGTCCACTTGAAATTTGTAAATGCTTAAAAATATTTGTCTTCACTAATATGGTTTTGAAAACTATTATTTTACAATATTATTGTAGAACTAATATAGTATAGTATGATGGATAAGTTACGAAATTAAAATTAGCTATAGAAATTGATAGGACAACCAACAGAAAACTTTTGTTTTCATTTAATACATAATGGCGACTGAATTTAAATAATACATACAATACATATGGATATGTATGTATGGTAGACACATGTATATAAATTTGTGAGTTTTGAAATATAACTTCTGTACTTCAATTAGTACTCACATTAAAATTAAAAAAAAAAATTATATTTATGTCTAAAAAAATAATTTTATAAAATGCAAAGTGTAAAAATTGATACATCTATTGATACACAAAAGTAAATTTGCATTTTTATACTGCACTATATTAATGTAAAGAAGGAGTTTCTTAAAAACTTGTTAAAGTATATAATGTTTATTTATTTTTACGTGCGCTTTTACTAATAACAAACTATAGCAATAATTTCCTTTCCGTTAGTTGTTGTATAAAGAATATTTTTTCAATTGGTATCATGTTTAAATATATTTATTTCTTTGTTTTGTAAACATCTATCTGTACTTATATTGATATATTTTTTTTCAAAATCTATTTTAGATTGCATTTATATTATGTAGGACTCTTGGTGTCTTTATGTTATTTCCTGGTATTTAAATCATACACTATTATATATACATACATAAGTAGTCTTTAAATTATGATTATTTTCACAATAATTTTATTACTTTAAACAAGTTAGTTTTATGTTTATAATATAGCTTCTATGACATTATAATTTTAGAGTTTACCATTTAAATAAATATATAAAATGTAAAAATTAAGTAACAATAAACATTAAAAATATTATTTTATTAATTAAATGCATTTTTATTGTCATTGGATTAATATACCTATAGTTTCCTGATAATTAAAATGTATACATTATAATATATTTATAGTTAGCCTTAAACTTTTAACCAACAAAAATTAATTAATTGGTCAAAGATGCCTAATTTTATTTTACATTTATGAATTTATAATATATAATTAACTAACTTTAACACCATTTTATCAATTTCTCAACCATACAAATATACAATACTGACCTAAATATCATAGTTAATTATCGATCACGTTCACTAAAATATGAAAATTAATTATAACATACCAATAATTTATTTACTTAAAATCAATAACATTGAAACTACAAACACTATTCATTAGAAATATTTTTATTAGAATACTAGAATATTAAAGCATGAATCATAGACTTAACTATAAATTCAAATATAATAATTTATTTAATGAAAATAAAAATATTATTTAAACATTATTATTACATTTTATAGATCTTATTTTGATAAGGCCTATTGTGACATCAAAGCCTGTCAAAAAATGCTCGCATTTAAACTGCATAAATTATTTTACGATTTTCAATAGGTACTCGCCAAACGTAATAGTATTAAAAAATATAGATCTGATCATACTATAATTTATCTTTGTATTTTATAACAAACATACAGAATTACAACCATTATCTCATCGGGTAAGTACATACAATTAGTTTTTTTTTAACAATATTAATAACGTAAACCAAAAATCTATATAATGTAAGAGCTAAGTACAAAATATAGTGGACTCGTGATGTAAGAAATTTCATGGACTGAGAAATAATTTAATACACGGAAATTCATTACATCAAGATCTTATACCAACAAAGTTTGTTACAACGAGATTTATCAAAATTTAAATCAACATAGTATACAATTACATATTACATATTATTTACATATACATAGCAAAATCATATTACATGTGTATAAAATACATTAGTCATGTTTTATTTACTACTTTTTTACTTTATTTAAGTTAAATAATCAATTCATTTACAACAAATATTAGGCAAGTAACAGTTTTCATTTTTTCCACTGAAGTCAACTGTACATTCTGTTTAAAATATGTGTTTCTTATCACATATTAATGATAATAATAATAATCTCCCCTTTTAAAAACAATTTTAAATAAAAAGTTACAGTAAACCTACACATCAATAACTGATCGACATAAAATACAACATTAATTCTGAAAACAACTAGGTCAAACCATAGATATATATCTAGTTCTATTTGTATGGTTCTCATCTCTATCTTTAGTTTAAAAATCCTCGTCTTCAAACTCATTCAACCCATTTAGTCCTTAATCTTCTTAATAAATTTAGTGTTTCGCCTCACCAATCTACCATTTTCGTTTTTAATTATATAAGATCTTGGAAAATCTGTTTTTTTTATAATGACACTGTTGGTGACCATTTATTTTTAAATATGTCTTGTACACGAACTTTTTCACCTGTATAAAATTGTTCTTTACTGACATTTTTATTATAATTGTTTATCTTTAATATTAATGATTTCTTTTGTATGATAAATTACTTTAAGCCTCAAGTAGTTTTCATTAAAATTATTAATTAATGTTCTCTAATTTCTACTTTGTAACATTTCAGCTGAGGAGTAACTTAAGTCTGCTACTGGGGTGCTTCTGTAGTTCATAAGATATAATCAAAGATCGCCTCTTCCTTCACATACTTTGTTTAACATTTTTTTAGAAATACCAAATTCTTTTTTCCGCTAGTCTGTTGCTTTGGTGGTAATTAAAACTGCATGGTACTAAAACAATATCCCAGTTTCACTCTTAAAAATTATTATTATCAGCTAGGTACTAAAATGTTAGGTATCCCAAATCTACTAAATGCCTTCTTCAATTTCTCTATTACTTCACTACTAGTATTTCTTTTAAGTTTCAATACCTTTAGCCACTTAGTGTAAAAATGTATTAGTTATTACATATTACAATTCGGTAATATTTCCCTAAACACTGCAATATTCATACCCATTTTATAAAAATGTATCTCAGGTAAAGTGACTCTTCGTACGTTTTTTATTTAAGATTTACTCAATTTTAAACATATTTTACAGACCCCAATGTGATTTTAAATTTCTGTTTTCATACTTGGCCAGTAAAATAACTGATTTGCTTTTTCGCTGTTTTGGTCATTCCGAGATGGGTGCTATGCAACTTTACCACATGTTTTCTCAATATTTTAGGTAGGTACCTTTAAGCACATTCCCCAATATAACATTTCATTTTCTAACATAATTTCATTCTTTAATTTGTAATAATGTTTTAATTCTTCTCTTGAGGTACATTTTTTAGGCCACCCATTTTTTAATAATTTTATACACTGTATTATACATTTTATTACATGTGTAATTTTTTTAATCAGTTGCTTTTTCGTGTGTGGTTGTTTGTGCTTATATCCGGCCAATAATATTTTCCCGGTTTAAAATGCTAGAAAACACTTTTGTCAATTGCATGTGTTTGTAAATAAGATGTCGCCGAGACCTGATTTAGCTATTTATTATACTGATCGAGCCTATATCGAGATAATACATTAATCGACATGAATGAAAATAGCGATAATGTACTAGAGCATATTATTACATGGTAATCGTCAGAAAAACTTCGTAATTGCGAGCTATTTATTTTTATATATTTAATATTTATCCTAGTTATTATACACTAACAGACGTGTATCTTATCTTAATAGTAATTAAAAATTCTTAATGGCAAGCTCTAAAATTGTGATACTTTGTTACACCAAGAGGAGCAAATTTTTCGTTTAGATTAGATTAGAAATTTTCAAGCATAGGTACGACAGTTTCATTTCTTATATCGTGAGCTTACTGTATTGGCTAATAACCAATAAGCTAGGTACCATCATTTGTTCAACAAAACCTTACAAATATTAGGAATTGGCTGTTTGTCTATCGGCATAATGTTTAGTTTTTTAATTTAAATGTGATATTGATAAGTACATGAAATTCATATTTTAAACAAAACGCGAATTCCCTCCTTTTCACTTGTTGCATCGTTGTATAAGATATTAATTCTTCCATTAGTGTGTGTCTCATGGAGAAGCAAATGTGGCGGTAACCAATATTAATATTGTGATTGGATATTTTCGGGAAAACTACCCCAATCCCTGCAAGATGTGACTATGTGTCAATTCTTGTCATTTGAGGTTCTACTTCATTGAAGTTTTGTATTAAGTTGACTGATAATTTATCCTGGTATTTACACATTTCATCATATGAAGACAATGGTCGATATCTTCACAGCGGGAACAGTTAAGTAAACATACATTTTGTTTATTATTATTTGAATAGCTACAATAGGACTTAGAACAAGGCCTAAAATGATGTTGAGCTGTACCAGTATAAACTCGTCGACGGTTTTAGCAAAAAAATTAAAAACCGTAATTTGTATTTCTGTTTTAATGCGTGCCTACGCCTGTGTATATTTTCGTCAATTTATTTATTTAATTTCAAAGTCGGCCTTATTGAGTAACAATTCCTAAGTGTACCTACCACTTTAAATTATTTCATATTTCCGTATGCAATATCATCAGTTACAAGCAATACCTTTCAATTTAGTGGGGGGGGGAGGATGTCAAAACCCTCCACTGGCTTTTGAATTTTTGATCTTGATTTTTTCATGAACACAGAAATAAAATGGACGCAAGTGGGTAACGGTCTGCTGTATTCAGTTAAAGTAAGGCACGTTTCGCATGTGCACGTTTTTTATTTACATTGTTTAACTTCGTACAAGCCGAAAACTTAAGGTTAAGAGGACGTGACACTGTCATATATTGTTCTCTCCTTACAAGTGAGTAACATAATAGCAAATTTACTCTAAGAAGACATCGTGTGGTTATGTTAGCTTGACAATAACAGCGAATCGACCTGTTATGAAACTTGATAGTAAAAAGGCTAAGAACATTATTTGTGTTTGTATGTTGGTTTTTTACGTTGGTTCCATTTTAAGTGACTTTTGAGCATTTCTAATTTACCCTATTTTATATACTCATAACTTACTAAAAAATTGAACTATCGTAAAAAACCAACATACAAACACAGATAATGTTCTTACCATCAAGTTTCATAATAGGTCATATCACTCTAATTTTTAAACCAACGGAGCTATACGTGATATCCCGAGAGTAAATTTTCCATGTTACGCACTTGTTAGACGGAGACAACAAATGCCAGTGTTACGTACTTACGTAGTCCTCTTAAATCGTGCCATCGGCCCATACCAACTAAATAAACGAAAAACTCATGAATTGCAGATACCAGCGCCGGCGAGAGTAATGTACTGCCCCAGACATTTTTTTGAGACGCCTCCAAATACTGGTATGAATTGTTTTCTATTTTACATAACTTATGTGAGATATATTTTTTACTCATACAATTACACTAAGTACCTATTAAACGTAAACTCTTCAATATATATTTATTTTTAGAATCCGAGAGTAGGAAATGAATGTATGGTATTTAAAATAATGTTTGTGTTTTTTTCTGTCTGTCATCGACATTTGACGTTCTGAAATTCATCAAAATCGCGAAAATTTGCAAATTATTTTTAAGTTAGACAATTTTCTTTTGATTAAATAAAGGTATATTAAATAAATTAATAGACAGTTCACCACAAGTTTCTCTTGACTAAAAGAATTTTTAGGAGTGTTTGACTTTGAATTAAAAGTATTTACGATATTGAATATTCAACAGTAAATTAACAAATCCTATTAATCGATTTTTGATATTTTGTTGCAATTCAAAAGTGAAGAAGTTCGCCATCATCATTCAATTCTACGAAAGGCTGGGGGGGGGCTAAACAGCTACCCCTTCTGCCCTGCCATTCCGCCGGCGCTGTTGATACGCGAGCGTGAAACGGGTCTATAAAAGTGTCAGATGTAGGTACTTCGTCCTTGAGTAGGTCACTTTAATGGGCATATTGTGTTAAATTTGAATTCAATCATTATTCATTGAATAAAAAATGTTTTTGAACTGATACGATCTGTCACTGCCTCTATATGATTAAAGGTATGGGTACAGATAGTATTAGTTGCCAGTGGTTAATCGGGCAGATCCGGTATAGTATAAGCATGCATCAAATTGAATTTCCACATATTTCCTATAAAGGTGGCTGAGTACGCATCAGGCGGGGTCCATAATCCACCACAGGTGGATTGCCTACCCGATAATATACTGCTCGCATTATCACAAACGAGTCTCACATAGAGTGGTAAATAGTTGGCATTTTTAACGGACAACGAAGTGCACTAACTATATATATATAATTTAATAATTATTATAACATTAGGCAGTCGCCAGTAATAAAAAAAGTGAATAATCAGCCAATAAAATAAATTATGACAACACAAGACGATTCCAATTACAGCAGTAAGGCCAGTAACTTTAATTTGTCATATAAAATAATATTATATGACATAATATATTTAATATATTGTGTATACCTACTGTATATTGTCCAACTATGGATGGGTTCAATGACATTATAATTTATAAGTTACCTATATGAAATCAAAAAAGCTATATGAGATATTCAACCGATATAATAGGTATACCTACGATAATAAGTCAATACACATATATAATGTCTACCAATATTAATAAGGTACTTTATAGATTATAAATAATAATAATATTTATTTATGATCCAAGATAAAACTAATTTTAAAAACACATATATGATACATTTATATTTATGCTTCCGGAACAGTCAATTACTTATGCTATCATTGGTTTAAAATGTACGAAGTATGTGTAATAGGTATCTATCTAATACACTTTATAGAAATTTATTATACTAGAAATTCATGTATAAATATTAAATTATGATGAATTAAATATTCTACTATGATACCTATTACCTATGTTCGTTAGGTTCCTGCATCATACTGACACCTTTTAGAGATTTAATGTTCTATATAGACTATAATATAACGAGTTATAATTTAAAAATTAAAAAGTTCACCTATCTAAATTTGGGAGTCAATTCGTGTGGACTGAAATTAGCATACTTTATTAGCAATTTCTAATATGATACCAGTGGCGGAGTTAGGGGAGGAGGTTTCTTAGGGTGCTGAAGCACCCACTGTAACTTAGTAATTCACCGGGATTGTCAGAATTAAAAATCGGGTATCAAAAATGTTGAATTTTTCACAAACGACAAAAATTGAATTAAAGGTTCAAATTATTTTACATAACGATTTAATTACTTTCAATATAAAACTAAACATTGTTGGCCAGTATAGTTTAAATAATATAAAAGAAAAATAATGTCAATCGGTGAGGGTCATTATTGAATGAATTCTGACATCAAGTATCTATCGCCTGTAAATATAATAATATTATTAATTCTTAGCGTGATTAATAAAGTTAATTTATATGACGTATTCTACACTAACCACGTAAACCTATTGTGCCCCAAATAAATGAAAACAAATTTGCATTGCATTGATGTTCATAGAAATATAAAATTATATTTTATATTGATAAAATACCATCGCAAAATATCTTTTGGGCTTATAAATAATTTAATCAATTACATATATTATGTACTTATTCTAAATATGTATTTTTAATTTTGGCTTAAATATTGGTGGATGTGATGAATTCAGAATTGGATGATGTTGATTGTTGACATGGATTGAAGGTGTTGTGGAGTATTTAGACTATAGTGATTCGGGTAGGTTGTGACTTGTTCCGATGTTGTGATATACTCAGCTCATTTAGTGAGAATGTGGTTAATGATGACTACTGACTTGAACGCCCTAGGCTGTGCATATTGGGAATTCTTACTTGGTCATTAAGAAACTGTGGGAGATTTGAGTGTGTCCGATTCTGAGTCTTGTTAAGGATAAATATATGATTTCAAGAGTTGTATAGAATTTTGTTATTTTATTCATAACTGGTTTAATTGGTAGTTTTGATCTACAGCTGTTTCTGTAAAACCAAGATTGTTTTACATAATAATATGGTTCTTTTTTTAATTAAATTTACCCTAGATGTGGGATAAATGGCTACATTTGAAATACATTTCATCAAATAGGTGATTTTGAAGTCAACCACAATTTTGCCTTTTTGATTTAAAGTCTTTAAAGTTAAAACCAGTTTTGAAGTTCAGTATTTTACATAATATTTTTTAGTACAGTGTTGTCACTTGGAAAAAACCAAAGTAAACTGCAGTTTTGAAAAATGTTGCTTTTTTTCTGATTTTGAAAATAGACACCCATCTATTTATTATAATACAGGTATTAATATGTATTATAAATTGACCATGAAAATTATATTTTGGACATATTTTTTTTGGGATACAATTTGGAAATCCATATAGAGCCATACACATTGACAAAACGACACATCTCGAATATTATTATTGGGAAGAATGACGAGCTTGCCTTAAAACTGAATACAACATTTTATCGTGTTAAGATAATATAAAACTATAATATTGCCAATATCGGTACATTTACGTTACTATTTACTTCTCATCTGTCTTTTTTACATTTTCTAAGTAAGGAATATCCCACCATTTTCTTTTTTGCAATATTTCTTAGCACTCAAGTTCAAATAGACAATATAAAATACATTAAATAATATATATATAATACATTTTAAGTATTAGCTTAGGTCTTTACCCACTATAAACACATTCTTTATTATTAAGCTACCTGTGTAGTATGTATTATACAAAATACGTATAAAACTATACTTATAGGCTACAATGTTTCTAATAATATGTAGATATCTGATATTAGATATCTGTTGAACCTACCTATAATATACATAGGCAGTCATTGAGAAATGTAGTATACCATATTACCATCGAGAGCACTTCAAATATAATTCATTTGTTTTTTTTCATTTTTCGACTTTTTATTTGTAACTAAATACTAAATAGTATAGTATGTTATGTTTCAAGTTTCAACAATATTGTTTTATTTATTTTAAGAATCTGGCAAGTTACCCATTTATTAATACACACCCGTTTAATGTACACAAACTTTTAAACTATCCTTAACTTTGTTTTTTTTTATTTCTTGATATTATGCAATATGAAAATAGTTGTTTTATGCTCTGTAAAATTTAATACTATCAAGTTATAAACATTATTTTAGAATATAGTTTAACTTTGCCGCTGATATTAAATATTATTTTATTCCAAAATTATTGGTATTTGTGTAATGTGTAGTATATCTATACATTTTACTGACAATTAATTTACATAGTTAGGTACCTCTACTACATGTATAATGATTTACACATAATATACATTATTTTAGTATTATACATGTCTGGCCTACTTCAGAAAATTGTATACTGAAAATCTATTAAAAAGTTAAAATATTTCTATTATTATTATTTTGTGAGTTATAACTTATAAGTTATAACTTAAAAGTATAAACATATTGTATTTGTATAAATACATTCGTGTTAAATTTAAGACTTATAACTATATTTTTCACATTGTTGGATTGATTTTCAATATGTTATTTTCTGAAGAACAATATTTATGGGTAATTCTAAAAAGTACATTATTTTAAAATGTTCAATAAAATCATAGACCTTAAATAAGTAGTATCAAAACTGGTGATGATAATCCTTATAAATATATTATAAAGTTATACAATAAATGATCGATATATAATCATTTTTATTTTAATTTTTTATTTTAGTTCAAAATATTTTATGGGCTGACGAGAGATTAGATCATTGTTAATTGTAGTTACGCAATAAAATAAAAACATTCCATGTAACTCATCACATAACATGATTATTAATCTGCACATTTTATTAACACATTTATAATTTGAATATATTATACCTATATTATATTATTTTGTATAATAATAAAAATAACGCTATCATGTGCAAGTCACAGATATATAATATTATGCATCACATGATAAGTTTTAGGATTATGTTTTTATATTACCTAGATGGCTAGATATATATTGCATCAATTAAACATAATATATTATAATATAATATAATAATATACATGTTGAAGGTAAACAACGATTATTATTGTCAGAAAATATTTAAAAATGGATATTCGCTAAATGAAAGTTCACTGAATTATTATTAACTCAAAACTAGGTCAATATGTTAATACGTTTGTTGAAATTAATTACTATAGGGTTGCCTCGCGAGGATTTATCAATTTAAAGTGGTGGGGTAATGCTTAGTGCAGACTCGATTTTATAATACCGTTTTGATTTAGTGAATCTTCGTGGGACACCGTATTGTAGTAGTGCGTACATCGCAGTATTATATATATAGTATTTACGATTTACCCATGCCCTAAATAGGCTATACTGCAGCTGGGCTATAATATGCCTACTATGATAGTACTACCTAGTAGTACCTACTATATTTTATTATATTATTTAACAAACAAGACTTGTACAATCAAATGAATTATTTCTTGTAAGATATTGAAATAATATATTTTACTTGAATACATTAGTCAGCATATTAAAATAACTAGGTATATAATTAATTATATATTATTGCCTAATGGTCTTCTCATTATATTAATTTGTCATCAAAGTAAAAATAAATAATATATATTATTAATCATTATTCATTGTATATAACTTTATATATTAGCCGATGATTCCAATAGTTAGGTATTAATTTATTAGATATAATATTATATAGGTACTGCATTTGGAGAATGCATATTATAGTGCGTAGAGCGTTACGAACATTTTTGCAGCGGATTAGATTGTCCGTCGTCCGTGGTTATATTATTATAATATTATATTATGAACAAAATATAAACGTCGACAAAATCCTATTATAGGTATCCCCACGAATATACGATAACGTAATTTAAATCATGGTATGCATGATAAAACTGTAGATAATAAAGGTATGATATCGTAATTCGTTTAACTAACAATATTTATGATTATACTTCTTTCAGGTAGATTATTATAATTATTGTCACTATGTCACTACTGGCTCCATAGAAATATAGAATCATAGTATAACTTAGTATACTTATTTTCAGATTTTAAATGCAACATTTTCGTTACCTATAAGTTATAATTTATTACTACCTATAAGTACATTAATATATCTAGGTGCATTATAGTGTTTATAATATAACTATTATGCACATAATGGTTAAAATATATTAAGCGAATTATTATTCTTCTGTCTTACTTAAATGTCCATAAATATATTAAATTATTAATTATTAGTAAATGGACACTGATATCGAAACAATTTTACTTCGCGTTTTTCGAATGCTTTTATATCGTATTATAATATCTAAGTATAGTATATGCATTAACAAATCTATTTTTGCTTAGGTTAACGAAAGTTTTAAACATCAATTATTAAACGTTATGTATCAACCCTTAGGTAATGAGGTACCTACGTATACAAACTCGTGTTTATACATTGTCAATTGTAATATATTGCAATAGTTTTTAATTTCATTTTCAGCCATCATTTTACTCATTTTCAATAAAAACAAAGACATAGGTAAATGTAAATCAGTATATGTTATATTTTTACAACGTAAATGTAATTCGAAAAATGTATTCAATTATAGGACCAATCCCTAAACTGCTCACTACTTACATTTAATATAGTAAAATAATCAACACCTGGAAGACTAGAGTACCTATACAGCTGTACACCTTTTAGGTCTGCCATCAAGTATCGGCGCGTACGCCTATAATTAAACAACGTACAAGTGCAGAACAACAAGACGACGGCAGACCATAGTTGACGGCTGAGATAACAATAATATTATACAGGTGAGTTAGTAAGTAAAATATTGTGTGTATTGTAATTTATAATATAAAAGAGATAAAATACCTACCAATAATAATCGACGATATAAAACCGCAGAGCGAATAACAAATTAATATAATTTTTATCTATATTCTATGGAAACATCGTCACACACAAAATTATGATTAATGATTATCAATTGGTTTTGCTCGTTTCTGTTTGGCACTTTGCGGCCGCGCTGTCGAAAACTTTAGTAAACCTATAGAACGGGTTAGACTCATAGCTTAGCCGTTCAAGTACCTACATACAAGTGTAAGAAGAAAACTACGATATCTATCTAGTTGTAGGTATCTATTATTACACAAGGCACTCTTAAAATTGCCTATAGTATAAATTTTATTAAATAAATCATCAACTATAAGTTAAGTTATAAGTCAGTAGTTAACAATAACAGTATTGGACGTGTTTAACTCTAAAAGTGTATTGGTAATATGGAGAAAAATATTAACTACCTATTAACATAGTTAAGAAAAAGTTAATATTATTATTTATTTCTATTTTTTTAATACCACTTGAATCCCAACTAATATAATGATTGTGCAACTTTAGTTTTTTTTAAATAATAACTAGGTATGTAAATATTTTGTAAATATAATATCTAGTACCTACTCTTTTTTTTTTTTTTATTAGCTTTTAGTGTAGTACCTACTACCTACTCTATTATATTATTATGTATTGTACTCCTATTTTTATTGCACACTACCTGTAATGGTTTACTGGCAATTACGCGTTATATAGTGTCAACTAAAAGTAATATTTGTTTGTTTATTTGTACGTAAACTATTGTATATACAGCGTGATTAAAACAAAATGATGAGTAATTAATACTAGTTTCGAGTACCTACTTCAGTTATATATAGAGATTTACAACAGAAAGAAAAATACTCTGAAAAATATTTAGCTTAGCTTATAATATGGAAACGGTAACGTACGAAAGAAGACACATAAGACACAATAATGACTTAAAAAATATGTACGGAAGGCCAAATATCCTATCATATTGCAGAATCAAGCGGATAGAATGATAGTTGGACATGTATGGAGATCCGAAGGAAAAACTATAACAAGTATCATAAATGGAAGAAATGTATGGAAAAGGTCTATAGGAAGACTAGAAACAAGATGGAGGGATGTTGTGGAAAAAGCGGTAAAGCACGATTGATATACTTACCTTTTTAGCAACACGATTGAGTATAGAATATGTATGCGACTCTGCAACATTCACGTTGCCAATATTTTGTAATTTATTTATTATTTTCAAGAATTATTACACCAATTATTTTTATTCAAGCTGTGAGTTGAGTCCAGCTTAATTGAAAATGTTATCGAGAAACTAGAATTTCACATAAAAGCTTTCGACCAATATTTAAATCGAAAAAATACGGAATCTCTACTTTATTATATTTTTGCCAACTTGAAAACAGATATCATGGTATACAAAATTAATTTATTATTATTATCAATTTCAAACCAGCAGGCAGCAAGTATGAATACTTAATTATTTTTATTACTATATTATTATTATCAAATATGAAATAAGATTTGTTTTTATTAAATTGGTAGATCTATGAAATTTGAGTATTAATGGCTATGAAATCATATTATTTTTTAACTCTTACCATATTTTTTGGATAATATGTTCAATACTGAAAATGGCAACATCGCAGAATTTCTTACGCTCAATGGTGTAGGTTTCCTTTTGTATTTCTATATCCATTGATACACCGACAAATTTGCTCAATCGTGTCGTGAAAAATGTGTTTTATGCTCAATCGTGCTGTAACCGATAAGATGTAACAATGATCCATGAAAGTTTACAATTAGAGAACATTCTTAAATGGCAGAGACCGATGGAATGAATTAATGGTGACAATGGACCTACAAGGCTCTCAAGCTGTTAAGAAGATATGGATATTATAATTTAACTAAGTGTAGGTATTATCTTTTACATTAACTTTATTCATCAAAGTTGTATTACGATGGATTCTTTAACTAGATATTCTTAAATTAAAAAGTTAGAAAAATTAACCTGACTTCAACTCTTTAACTAGTTAATACTCATTTTTGATATAATATAATATTATATTCACAATTGCAACTGTCTTTATTGTAAAGTGCAGTAATAAGAAATATAAAATGTGGTATTGAGAAGTATATTAAATATTAAGAAGTCACTCTATTGTATTAGGTCTGTTAGCAATAACGCTTGTAAAAAAACAAGTTAATGCATAATAAAAAAAAAATAATCTGTTTGGTATTAAAAATAGCTTTGTACAGAGAAGTTGATTATTGATAACCAATGTCCAGTGTTCTGTGCGCCTGTTTACTTATATTATTTGGGTTAATTTAGGAGAACCTAAAGTGGCTACTGGTTATAGTATCTACTATCTATTGTACATTTGTGCATAACACATTTCAATAATATACAATAGTAATTTTTACAATTTACTCTAGGTACTATACAAGGTGGCGATTGCCACTGGTTTCCAAATATTTCATTTCTAAAAATTATAGGTACCGATCTATTCATGACATATTTGCTGTGTTTCTATTTCAATTTAATATTGAATTAATTGCACTTATGGGCCTTGTGCCAGTTATATAATAATAAAAAATAAATAAATAAAAATTACTATTTGCGATAACGCAAGATAACATCTAAACATCCCCATGAGGCTCGCCTTCAGTCATACCACAGTCATAATATGTCATTCGTTTTATTCAGTATCATAAACGTATAATATTTTATCAACTATGGACTATAGTTATAGAATTATAGTAGGTAAATATAAAACTCACCCGGTTTATCTATAAAATCTATGTTCATAAGTCATAATTTATCATTTGGAAATTAAAATAGGGTAGGTATAGATAACTGTTTACAATAGTATACGAACCTAGCTAGGTATGCAGGTAGTCCCCATTACGGTGGAAAATTACATCGAAGCTTATTATTACTGGGATTATGACTGCAAGGGAGTTGGAAGAAAGGTTTCGTCAACTGCATGCCACCTCAAAAACGAGCTAGCGAGGACAAGATCGACTGGCTGCGAAGTATCGGACCGTGAAGAAGTTTTTCCATCAAGCTGAAGCTGCTGCAGCGTTTTACGTTAGTTAAGTAATTTTTCATTGTGGTCTAGCTGACGATTTTTAGAGGGTAGAGTCCCTCGTTCGTAGTTTTTACGTGTTCTTCTGAGGGTTGGTGTATACAGAGGATTGTCCTGTCATCGTTTAAACGGCGTATGTTAATTGTTAATTGTTTTTATTAATAAACGATGGTAGCTACCCACGTGTCCTCGAAGTAGTTTCTGTGGAAAGTTCCGGGGGTAGTTGGGATGAGTATTGTCGGAATAAAGGAAAAAAAAAAATTAGGTAGCTATAGTACCTGATTTAAACCAGAGGAAACATTTTGGAGGTCGTGGAGTGCAAATCCATCCAGGTCACTTATAGCGTAAATTATGTTTGTGCAGTTACAAAAAATCCTCATTATTATCTAAATAACAAAATTTAATAATAATCATTGGTAACTATTATTACGGTGTATTTATCATTATTATTCTATTAGGTATACCAGCTGTTATGTGACAAGTGTATAATAAATATTAATAATATTATATTGTAATTTGTAGGGGACTAGTGAACGACGGTTAAACCATCCTATAGTCACTTGTCGGTGCCTAACCCATTAGGCACCAACTATACATTGACCTATGATGATACATTATATTATACACTCGTAGTAATTTTGTCGTCGGTGTGCGAGCCGTTAGTCGTCATGGACGAAACGGCGACGGGAGCGCGGGCGTCTGTTTCTTCTTCCATGCGCGTCGTTTTGCGCACTCGCGAGCGGCCGTCGAGCAGGAGCAGCACCGACCGGACGGATGCGCGCGCGGTACCGCCGCATACTTTCGTTGTCTTGTCCCATTTCTATAATCACAAACAAAAATGGCGTCTGCTCTGTCTCGTTCGGATGCGATTCGCGAGTGTTGACGTTTTCGCATTGAATTAGCGTGTCGGCCGATTGTAACGACGACCGCCGCACTCACGGGCGTCGCTCTACGTCAATTCCTGTGATACCATACAATCGGATCGCATACTACACATTTTGTCGTCTGCATCACACACACACACACAAGGTAAGTTTTTTACTTTTTCCGATTTTTTTCAATCCCCGTGTTTGTTTACGCCCGTTTCGTCGTCCAAAGCCCGCGTTTCCCCCCCGAAACGCTAGATTATGACATCGACGATAATGACAACGACGACATAACAATGACAACAACAATAACAACAACAACAACAACAACAACGACGACGACGACGACGAAGAAGATAATACTAGTATTATTTTCGTTGTGTAATGGTTGTGATACGATTGCACGATATCATCGCATCGGACGTATCCGCTTCAAGCCCGCGTCTATTAGGAATTTATAGAATATATATTTTTTGGCGCCGATAGATTATCGTTGCTTCCGTTAATTACGTATCGTGCGTGCTTGCGTGTGCGTGCCCTCCATACACCTACGGCTGGAAATTGGAATTAAACCGTCGCGCGTGTGACGTGTGTGCGGGGGACAATCGTTATCAGAAGTACGCACTACCTATAATAATTTAAAGGTCAAATTATGTCGATTTTACTACGACCCTTCTCGTGAAAAATGAAAAAAAAATCGTTTTTCACCTCGACCGTTACTGCTACCTCCGCAGACACGTCGTGAATGATGATATTACGACAATAATTTGGTGATAATTACCGATAATTCATTAAACTCATATCGTTGTTCAAACCTATTGATTCGAGTCAGTATTATATTGGTTTGTCTCGCAGCATCGATAACAATAATTATTGACAGACGGCCAATTTATTCTTCCGACATAAACATCGTGTTTTTAGTATACCTAATTACACGAGTTCAAAAAAACAAAAAAAAGTGTGTTGGGCGAAGAAGAAAATATAATACACCGCGATTATTGCATTCGTTGGAAAACGGTTTTCGCAATGGTTTTCGTGCTCTACAGTCGCATTTTCGCTATTGTCTCGCGTTTTCCCACACACATTTCCCTCTGTTAGTTTTCCCATAGTCTGGCAGCAGACTGCGTCTTTAGCTCGTTATCATTATTATTATTATAATATTTGATTGTAGGCACAGAATAATTTTAAGACATGACTATTTTTCTTGTCATTGATATCTTTGAAAGAGAACGCGTTACACGAGTCCGTTTAACCCGCCGCCCGAAGAACGTTGCTGTGGGTTTTTTTTTATCGTTTACCCTATGATATAATAACAATGATAACGATTGGTGCAGAGATGGGACGCTATTCGGTTTCGTGAAATCGTACTGCGTGATAATAACAAATCGTTTATTTGTTCACATTAAAAAAATGAACGCTGCGATGTGTGTAGGTATATAGCTGGCACACTCGCGAGGCACGATTAATAAATAATATGTGGCGTTGTTTATCGTATCAAGTATTTAAATTACTTGTTATATTATTATTTAGGTAGCCGTAATATTATTATGTACCTTGATAATTATAATTAGTTCTTAAAACATTTAACATAATAAATTATTAAAGTGATAACAGGAGTCAAACCTTCGTATGTATACGTTATCTTTATAGTTTATTTTATCGGAGCCGTACAGACTTTAGGCGTGATGTGTATGCAAGATGGATGATATTAGTCTATGAATATTGTTGCTATACTGTTTCTGGTTTTTCGTTTCCCGTCGTATCTAAGGTCATTAAATATTATAATATTTTTTACAGTCGCGGCGACAGTGAGAGTTGTTTCTTAACTATACAGATTTTAAATATTATTAATTATCTCTTATTTCTCGTTTATTTTAAGTTAAAAAACATCGCGGTTTTTTCGTTTTTAACTCGTTGATTCCGTAATCATTTTCACACGTCGTATACTATTTGTTTGTCTGTGGATTCACCTTATAAGTTATAACCCGTTTATATTGTAAGAAGATCGGCTGATTTCATAGTTAACAGTAGTTTGTTCTACAAATGTAAGTGTTATTCATATGTATTAAATACAAATTTGCAAACATGGTTAGTTTAGTCTCGATAAGGTCATGCAATGTTCCACTGATTTAATAAAAATGATATCCATAGGTATGCTTCATATTGATTATGATTTATTGTGTTATATTCAACCGTTTAATCTTGTTTAAATCGAATAAATACAATTACAGTTTCAATTTTGAATAAACCTAATTATTAATATCTACGCGTTCATTTTATGATTTGTTCGCATAAATAATATTTTTGTTTTAATTTTATTATCAATAAGTATACGTCGCGGAACAAAAATAACTACCAATTATTTTTTTCGTATTTCAAACAATCAATCTTTTAGGAATAGTTAAGGATAAGGAGTAAACCTAAAATTGTTATGTATTTATTTACTATTTTTATTGTGTTAATTTTTTTATGAATTGTGGTGTACAAGCCACAAACCATTAATCTGATTAAATGGTTTGCTGTCAAAATAGTTTTATTTGAAAATATTTTTTAANAAAAACTGAAGTATCGTAAAAAAAGCTTCCAACAAAACACGGATAAAGTTCTTACCATCAAGTTTCATAATAGGTTAATTCACTCTAATTTTTATGCTAACGGCATAAAACTTGAACTGCTGAGCGTAAATTTGGTATGTTACTCGTTTGTAAGACGGAGACAACGCATGCGGGTGTGGCGCCCTCTTAATGGAACAAATAAATTGTATTAATTTATTTTGTACATCAATTGTTATATTACATATATTTATATATAAACATATATTAATAAAATGGTTTTTACGAACTGAACGATTCTTGTTTGCCCTCGAAAAGCAATTTTAGAAATAATAGATAACATGCAAATGAAAATCACTATTAGGTCTTCATAAATAATTATACGCGCTCAACCAAAACATTCATTTCCTATTGATGTCTGTTATTGCTACTTTGATTTGTACCTTAACTTCCTCCTTTCTTTATTTTTTTTCATTCAAATAAAATGGAAAAAAAATCGTAAAATGGAATGATAATTAAACATTCCTATTATAAACAATACAATTTTGATGGTCCATTAATGTTTCTGTACCATCAGCTATTGCCTATAGCTTATACCTAATAAATAAATGATTTTTAATTATGTATTTACAAAAGTTATTCATAAGAAGTAGCCAGGTAGGTTATTCTACTACTTACGAGGATATTAACTTTGCAGGATTTAATAATTCGGTGGCATTGTTTAAGTCTTAATACGACGAAATCGAGTATCTTCTCGCTCGCGCTGCTTCACGTGTCTTATCACTCGTCAGAATTGTATTTCGAATGTTGATAAATATTAAACTATAGCACAATCGTGATTCGCGTGGTATTAACGTGTTTATGTAATTTGCAAGTTATAAAATATTGCCAGAGACTCCTGTAAGCCATACACTCTAAAAATTCGCTCTTTCGTAACTTTTATATAAAAAACAATTATAACTTGCTATCTATGTATCGTATAAACAAATTTATGATTTGCTATTAATTGTAAATACGATCTCCAAATAAAAAAAATATTCTTCAATTCATTCGAAATACTGGGCGAAACAGTATAGAATATAATATTAAATAAGTAGACATATTATAATAATTCGAAGTGTTTAAAAAACATGTGTCTTAGTTCTTGTATGAAAATAAACAACTATAACTATTCTCAACAATAATTAGCATGATCATACCAGCTATTTCGCAACATGTTCTCTTTTGTTGTATGTAACACTGTTGATAAAAACATGGTTGTTGAAATTGTACGTACAACGTACATCTCTTATTTTGTATGATAATTTTTATTGGTTGGATTTATGTTTTTATACTTCGACCGTTAGTAGATTTTTGTATTTTGTACAGATATGAAGAGAAATAAAATACCGTGTTTACGTTCGTCAAAATTCTATCTGTTGTGCGCTATTTTCAAATATCAAAAATAATATCGAACTGAGCCATAATTATATAAATATATAATTAGGTAAATAAATTATATTTTTTAATCAACAAGAGACATCTTTTTCGGTTAATTATTTTTGATCTGATGGAAAGATAAAAACTGCAGTTTTCTGAAAGTCTACACAACCCTTCGAAATTAAAATATCTCTCAAACAGACGGGGAATCGCGTTGATAGATAAATACATAATATAATAATTATTAAAATGTTCGATAATATTTAAATATAGCTAGATATTTGATTCCTGTTACGATCGTTATTACTAACAACTTGTTTTCGAAAGAAGAAAAAAAAGTTCTCTCAGTCAAGGTTGTATGTCTCGCGTAGGCGCTTTGATTTTGTTGTCGAATCGTTTTTCTGCGCATGTCGGTCGTGGCCCGTACTTTCAAAATCGCGGATCGTCCGAGCCGCCGCCGCCGTTGTTTACATTTTGCCGGTCACCGTCGCCGTTCGTCAATGATCGTAGACCGTGGTAGTGTAATGCATACTTTTCGTGTATCGGGTGACAACGTAGGGTATTGTGTAATTATAACAATAACATAATTATTACTATTATATTGCAAAACGTACACTTCGCACAGACCATAATTATTATTATGGCGGGAGAAGGGAATGATATTATTTTAATAATACATAATGGCCGCGTCGTGTGGAAGGAGTGGAAGAAAAAAAAAATCCTATTGACGAAAATTACGCAGTTAACGTTGTCTATCCGTGCAGGCCAGATCAGACCCTGAGAACGACGACGGTTACGAGCATTGGAATTAGGAGCAACCTTGGTCGTGCCCGAAGCGTATTTCGTCGTTCTGAGCGTGTCCCCGGTCTCGCGCCGCCAGTGCGGTCGGAAGCTGCTGCCGTTGCACCGTATTTTACGAGATACGTTCGTTGGTTCGGTCGGTCGGTCGCACCGCAGTGTGACCAACCGTCATCGGCATACCACGCAACGGCGGCGGCGGCGGCGCGGCGTCGTATTTTTTTCACGATCCATTGGCCGCGCACGAAAACACATCGGCCGCCGCTCCCCTCCCATCGTGACCCCTTCTGTATAGACTTGCCCAGCAACAGCAGCAGCTGCTGCTGCTGGCTCTCGACCATGTCTTGCGCGTGTTTATTTTTATATTATATTATTATTATTATTATTGTAATACGTTTGCGTACCCGCCGCCCGTGGTGTGGTGTGTTGATACCAACTATACCAGTACCGATTTTTATAAAATCAATAATCTCGCTACATTATATTTTATAATATATATTTCGCATGGAGGAGGCATCATTATTGCAATATGCTAAATAATAATACTATCATGTTTATTTACTATTGATTCGTTCGTACACAAAATGCATTAAAAGTTCATCGATGGGTGGATGGGGGTGGGGATGAAACGGGGTTGACAGTGTTGGTGGCGGGAGTCGAGTAGGGTTGTCCGATTGGCCCCAAAAAAAAAAATACGTAACAATATTCTGTTTCTCGGCCCCGACGACGACTTTCACGTCGCACGCAGCGGTCAAATGTCAACGACCCCGCCGTCGTCGCTGCCGAACGATTTTCTGCGTTACCATTTTTTTTTTCGTCTTTGGATTGTTGTTTTCCGCCTTTTCGCGTAACAAAACTACAATAATAATAATAATAATAATACTAATGCAGTCCGCCGCGTAACGCACGTGACGGTCGTGGTTTTTCGGGGGAGGGGAAGCGCATTGACTGATGCGATTTCCATCGGTTGTTATCTTTTTCGGATGTCTCGGTAGCGAAAAAAACATAAATCTCTGCATAATAAACCTATCTAACTGTAACGGACGCGGCGTCGTCGTCGGAGGGGAAAGTCCCGTTTGTTTGCGCGTGTAAAGCGTAGCGAAAGGGAACTAGAAAAGAAACATGAATCGAAAACATTCACGCCATAATTATTGTATCCGTTGGCTACAGTGTGACCGCCGTATCGTCGGCGTAGGTCTTACATTCCGCCGTCGTACGCACCGTACATATGGAATACATTGTACGCGTACAACGTTCGTACAACAAAATTGTGTAAATGGGACTAATGGGAGTGTATCGGTTACTTTCTAATTGCGCGGTCCGTCGGCGAGGGCTGCGTTCGCAAGTAACGGATACCTACCGTTTCATAACAATGGTAACAACAATAACAACAACAACAACAACAACAACAACAATAACAATATAATAACAAAAATACACGACGTCTCCTCGGAAACTCTGGTCTCGTGTTTTCGGGGTGTATAATATTGTACATCGTGGTTTTTTTTTTTCCAATTTCAACGACTGCGCATAAGCTACGGCTGTCGTAGTAGTGTAATAATATTGTATTATTATAAATTGCACTTACACACAGACACACACCACCACCACCACCACCCTATGGTTATCGAGCCATGACCGCGCGACTACTGTACAATATTATTGTAAATTATACAGAGCGAGTGTGGCGCGCGCGAGTTTGGCGTTTTCTCGCGCGTCCCGGATCAATTTTTATTGTCGCGCGGCGGCGGCGGTGGCGAACGGGCGACGGTAGTTGTGACGGCGGCGGCGGCTTCGGCGTCTCTGAAAGGATGGGGGTGGGGGTGGTGGTGGTTGTGGCGGCAGCGTCGACGGCGGCGGCGGCGGCGTTGCTGCGGTGTCGGAGCTGCCGGTGGTGCGGTGGGGATTTGGTGTCGGCGACGGTGGCCGAGGGAGTGAAGATTGGCCGAACGGAATAGGTGAACCGGATCGGCGGCGATTGGCCGACACTAGAACGATGCCCTCTCGCGCACCGCACGGTCGTGCCACTGTAGTTTTCGGCGTCGTTCGCGTTTTCGTTCGCCCGTCGTTGTGTTTTCGTTCGTCCCGCACCAAAACGCGAACACTCTTCACAACCCCACGAATATAATAAAGTCATTATAATATTGTTATTATTTTTGTTCAACGGAAATCAACAAAAATTGCGCATAAATCGTTTTAAAATACATAAAAATATTAACTATTAAGTACCTAATAATGATAATTAAATGATAATCCACACATTGTTACAAAATTGTTAGTGTTAAGTGAATAATCTCTAATAAAAACGCGTCTGTGTTAATAGTGTAAGTTTGACAAATATCTTAATCCCTGTGGAATATTGGATATATCAGCCTGAAGGTAAATTATTATTTAATATTGTTTTATTTTACTTCCCTCTCCTGTTGGGCAACCACAGTATTTACATTTTTTCCAAACAGATCGTCTGCTGCGAAATATTTTCGTTTTTCTTAATATTGTATTTTACTACGATGGTTAGATATAGTTGATTTCAAAGTGTAGTGTAAAAATTGCAACAAAAAAAAAAACGTCTTTTCCTTTTTAATACAATTTAGGTCTAGGAAATAACTGACCGATTTTTTTCTAAAACTTGCGAGCTGTGGCTCGTGGTATAATTTGTTGACATTCAACTGTTTTTCTAGCAACAGCAAGTATTCGGATTTATCCAAAACACTTAGGAAAAATATTGTATATATATCGACCCCACGGATTGATTTTTATTTTTTTACGAGCAAAGAAATTTTGCAGTGATGACGTCGTTTTATTGCGAATTTCCCGTAGAGACGCCGTTATGTTGGCACCACTGTGTTCGGGCCTGATATTTTTGATAATGTCGAGCGCCAGTGCGCCTCAGATTAGTCGGCACTCGCATAGAATTAAAATAATAAATAATTTTATCAAGTCATGCTAGTTTGTGATATTCATGTGTAATTTCGTCGATTTTTGTCTTTTTTGGGCTTCTTGATTGACTTTTATTCTTTTTTTAATTCTAATATCTGTACCAAGTGACTGAATCGTCGGAAGGTATCATAGTCACTCAAAGGGGGAATGTACTATGTATATAAACCTTGATTTAAATTATTTTAAAAAAATATGTATAAATTATTCTGTATTTTTTCAAACACGATTTGGTTTATAACATTGATTGTTTAATGAAGGAATAGTTATCAATCAACTTCCAGATTTTCTCGTCGTACATTGGTTTTTTTACTCCAATAACATTATGGTTTAATGAAACTTTTTTTGAATATTTTGTTAGTGTATCTTTTATTTATTTATAATATTTTTTTTATTATTAGTTAATATGATTAAGGTACTGTTTAAATTATAATTGTGATAGGTATTTGTGTTTTTAGGTCCACATTGTGGACATCTTCAATCTACAATAACACCCAAACGATATAAAAACTCAACCACTCATAAGTTTTAATTTCTAAAAGAGCATAACTCACATAATCATTCTTAGGTAACTTTAAATTAGTTTTTTAAGTTAGAGTTAAGGTAGGTACTCAGATGTAAATAAAAACTTGTTCATATTTTGGATTATTGTTACCCAACAATGTAATAATAATATAACAATTATAATTCTTTAGTGTAATGATGTGAAACATATTTAATGATTGTTTATGATCATATTTTTGAACTCTCTCACTGAACCTTATATATAATTTTAAATAATTTACATTTTGAATAATTTATGGGCCATGAATCAAATAACTAATAAAACTAAAGATCACACACGAATCAGTAAAATACAAAAGTTTATATTTGTTTGTGCCTAAATATAGTTGTTAATTAATGATGAGAAATATAATTAAATGATTATTAATTATTATGATTATAATTTTGAACTCTCTCACTGATTTGTCAAGGTAAATAAGTTATCATCTGTTTTTTTTTTGTTTTTTTTGATTCTTATATTAAAATGGTATATAATATTGTATGATGAGAAATATATTAAATGATAAAAAAATTATGAATATAATTTTGAACTCTCTCACTGAACTTTTTATATTATTTTATATACCTAATTTAAACTTTGAATAGTGTATTAAATTATATTTGTGGACCACAGGACCCAGAACAGTTATTATCGCCAGATTATTAATACAACATTTACAAATCAGTTAAAAAATACAAACGTTTGTAATTGTATGTGTCAAAATTGAATTGTTAGTTATTAATGATGAGAAATATAATAAATGATTATTAATTATTATGATTATAATTTTGAACTCTCTCACTGATTTGTCAAGGTAAATAAGTTATCATCTGTTTTCTTTTTGTTTTTTTTGATTCTTATATTAAAATTGTATATAATATTGTATGATGAGAAATATATTAAATGATAAAAAAATTATGAATATAATTTTGAACTCTCTCACTGAACTTTTTATATTATTTTATATACCTAATTTAAACTTTGAATATTGTATTAAATTATATTTGTGGACCACAGGACCCAGAACAGTTATTATCACCAGATTATTAATACAACATTTACAAATCAGTTAAAAAATACAAACATTTGTAATTGTATGTGTCAAAATTCAATTGTTAATTAATGATGAGAAATATATTAAATGATTATTAATTATTATGATTATAATTTTGAACTCTCTCACTGATTTGTCGAGGTAAATTCATTATCACCTGCTGTTTTTGTTTTATTGATACTTATATTAAAATTATTGTATGATGAGAAATATATTAAATGATTAATTGTGATCATAATTTTGAACTCTCTCACTGAAATCTTAATATTATTTTAAATAATTTTAATTTTATTTATGGTTAAATGACTAATAAACATAGACGTACACATATCAGTTAAAAATGCAAAAGTTTATACCTGTTGTATGTGCCCAAATACAATTGTTAATTAATTATGTGAAATATATGTTATATGATTAACTGTGATCATATTTTTTTAAAATTCTTTTATTAAATACTCATAGTAAACTTAACTTTATTCATTTTTTTGTCTAACTGTTACTATTTTAAAATTGTGTGTAATGTCATAATGATGAGAAATGTATTAAATGATTAATTATTGTGATTATATTTTTGAACTCTCTCACTGAATGCTAAGCACTTTTTATGGTACTGTGGCTTTTTAAACTTATCAAAGTTTTGATTCACTACGTTTTTGAGTTAACGAGGTTAGTTTTTAGGAAAAAATTTGACTTCAAGAGTTTTTAAATTGTATGTTCATATTATTAAAGTGTTTATTCTTAATATAAATAAAAAACTGAATCTAGTGACAATGCATCAAAAAAATAAACTAATAGTATACACAATTAGGTTAAGCTATTAGAATGCACAAGCCGATTAGAATTTTGATTAAAAAAATTATCTTTCATCCATATTCAGAATACAGAATGTTTGTGTTATCTATAGTTTTTATTTGAGTAAACAAGGTTTTTTCAAGGAAATAGTAATTATTTCGACTTATTGAGGTTCCACCGTATATATTTTATTACAACAAATACGTATATCTTGGCTGTTGTGATCAATAAAACAAGTGTATTTGAATGAAGAGCCCTGATGATAACAGGTTTAAATGTCTCCACACACTGCTGCGGTGGAGGTAAATTGTTTCTGGATTCACCATCATTGGTGTGTAGGGACCTTAATATTTAATTCTTAGTAATTATATTTATAAGATCTGATGCATAATATACATAATTGTATACAACTTAATATAATTTTGGGTGAAATAGTAAATACATTATTTAAATAATAGGTACTTAATTTCATAATACAATTTAGAAAGAAATTAAATATTTATATACGTTCCTAGGCACTTTCTTAATTATGTTGTCTTAAATTTGATCGTTTTCTTCAATTGGTAAATCATTGAACAATATGAATGTTAAATGAAAAATCAACAATATATTACTATACTACATATTGTTGATAAAATCAACAATTTACACTTTCCAGTAACATTTTACTATTGTCAACCACTGTGTTTAAACAGATGCCTATTTTCATACTGTTTATTAAATCATTCCGTTTAGTATTATACTGTAAACACCTGTGGTAGTAGTTAACCAAGAGCATATTTGTTAATTTAATTTTATTTTTTAATGTTTCAGACTTGGTATATGCATCAATTTGCCAAAGAATAAACAGTTGTAAGCCTAATGGTTATAATATGTGTATCTGATATAAATGATTCAAGTGCTGTACAAAAAGAGGTAAGTTAAACTATTACATTTTTCTAATTATGTTTATTATGTACTTAAATAAATCTGTCAAGATAAATTCCTTTTTGTTTATCTTAAGTTTCATTGTTAATGATTTTTTAATAATTAGAGATTTCATTTTTAAGTTTTTTAATTGGATTTTATTTTTAAGTTTTTACATTTATCATGATGCGTTGAGAGGAAACAATTTAAACAATCGCTATCTATATCTGAGTGATTTAAAAATTTTAAGACACAAAGATCCTATTTTTTTTTTTATTGAACTTATGCTCGGCGACTAAGGCCATTAGCTGTTGTATGGGTTATGAACTGTGGTAGGGGTAAAGTTGGTACTGTAGGTTGTTTTTACGATTGTTAGGGTTGTTATGGTGGGTAGCAAACACGTGTATGTTTGGCATGGTTTTTAACTACTATGAACCTGGGTGGTCACCCATCCGAGAGCTAGTAGCTGTGGCTGTTATTTACTCCCAGTCGCATTCCGCGACTGGTAGCAGCCAACGCGCCACGCCAAGCCACAAAGATCTAATTGTTTGAAAGAATATTAATATTAAAAGGGAAATGTTTGGTACTTAATATGTGCCTATTTAAAACTTGTGTAATGTACCTGTGCAGTGTGCATGGTAATAATATATTTTTTTTAATAATATTAATTTCTAAAAAAATGATAACATATATTATATATGTCATACCAAAGAAATCATTGTAGATGATATGCCTAAATTATCCTGTACATCTATTATGGCTCAATTTGTATCGATGGACCATCTACAAAAAACTCAAAAATTAACAACTTCATTAAGTATTAATCTATTTTATAATTGATTATAATGTAATGTATTTATTTATTTGCAAAGTATTAAAACCAAGTTGTGACAATATAATACAAACCATTTTTTATTTGTAAACAATTTAAATAAGAAACAAATAACATTCATACATATTCATGCTGATAGCAAATATGTTAATTATATAAAAAGTTATGGTATTGAAAAAATTAAGAATTGCATATTTTTTTCCAATTTAGATAACCAGACTTCATTTCCTTCTTGGGAGTAGTAAGCTTTTATGCCTCTGGAGATAAGATATAGATTTTTTTCCATAAATATTGATACAACATTTTTATGCTGTGATAAAAATAAAGTAAAAAATAGTCAAGGAAATGTTTTATTGAATTTAAAATTAACTTATCCATTAGAGCAGTGGTTGCCAAACGGTGTACCACGTTCTACGGTCTACGGTTGTCAATGAGTATTTTTTTTTGTTCTGTCTTTCATGTTATCCACAGCAGGGCGGCACCGTGGCTAAATCGGGTCTAAAAAAAGGTTTGGGAACCGCTGCATTGGAGTACTGAATATTGACCATTGGCCTACTGATTAAAAATGTAGGTATGTTTAAAATCCATGATATTGGATTTGTAAGAGTTGAAAAAAAGTATTTTCAAAATAGGGGTACCAGATAACAAAAGCATTATGTACGAATATTGCCTGGAATTTTAAAATAATATTAGTCCATTTATTTTAGCTGTTCTACATTGTGTACACTGTTTTGGCAAATGGTATTATGTTTAGGAACACTGTTGTCCACCCTACTTAGGACAGCTTAATATAATATACAACAATGTATAATTCTAAAATATTTTAAAATTAATTTAATATCTTTTTTTTTTTAGGAGGAATTGAAGACAAACGGAAATAAGAGCTTGATGGTAACTATTAATTAATTAAACAAGTATTTTTTGTTTAGTTGTATAAAATAAATGTTATAAAATGTTTAAGATAATTTATATTTACAAATTATATTTTTGGTGGTTTCATTTAAAATAATTAAAGTGGGATTCTTAAAATATTTTTTTTTTTATTATTATTTATTCTTAATTTATACAGAAGCTCTATGCGTCAAATTTTTATATTACATATTTTCCACATTTATTGTAGATTCTTTAGAATAAAATATACAAACAACTTGTTAAACACTTTATTTTCTGATATGTATAGTATTTAGATAGTTATTTTTATATAATATCGTTAATATTGTAGTTTGACTCTTCTATAACGTTTCATATTATTTAACTGAATTTGATTTTAATTTTTAATACAATTAGAAATATTGTGCTTTAGCAAATGAATATAAATTTAATTTTGAAATTCATTTTGATATTTCCTAACCTTAAATTGTTATGTTTATATAGTTATTATTTTTAAATTACTGGCTTAATAATTACTTTTTTACCTTACATTTATCTGGTTTATTTTATAATAAGTAGAAAGAATAAATAAAATTAAATAATAATTAATAAGAATAAATCTATTGAATAAATTTATGGAAATTTCCTTTATTTTAGGATGATATTGTGTGTGCCACAACAGTTACCTTACCATCCAACTTCAGTTGTGGTAAAGCCTTGTCTTTAAGTACAGGTTAGGAAAATAATTTATTTAATTCCGTTGTGTGATTTCTTAGAATTATATATATATATATATTTTTTTTTTAACTTTTAGAATGGTGTAATGTCATTGATAAGGCTGATCACTTTGCTGAAACAGCAAGAAATAAGATTACCGGGGTGGTAGTTGGAGGAGGAGCTGGCTCCCTCTGCCATTCCCGACAATCATCACCATCGTTTGTATTGCATTTGCCCACCATCCCCCTAAATTGGTCTGTGATATCCAGCTCAACATTTAGATTTACTAGAGATCCTCCGTCCCATCAACAAACACAGGTAAATGATTGTGTTTTTTGTATTTTAACTAAAAGTACTGCTAAATGGTCTCATTAATGAACATAATATTACTGATTTTTACATTATTTAGATTTAAAGTAACTAGTAACTACTGATTGCATTATATTTTAATATTATTATTATTATAAACTAAGCCTCTGGATGAAAATATTTTCTAAAAATAAATTGATAATACATTCTATTATTTGTTATAGGATTTGTATGGTACGATGGTAACTGCCAGTGACGTTAATAGTTCTACAAGGGGGGGAACTGGAAGACGAACCTTGCTGGCTTGCTACTCTGGTGCTCACATTAAAGATGTTACTACTACTATTAGTTTTAGGGTTAAGTCTAATTGTTCAACAAGTGATAATGACAGTGATGATCAAAGCGCAATGTACAAAACCATTCCATTTAACAAACTTTATGTTGATCCGATCGCACAGTACAAACGAAATTGGGGTATTTCCACTTTATGTCGTTTGTTAGGAGGTGGTGAAACAACTCTAGCATCTGGTAACGGTACAGCTACAGCTGGTTGGGGAAATCCAGGCACTACACCAGTACCTGCATCTGTCACTGGTACTTCAAACTGGAATACAAGTCCACTTGTTGATGGTCAATCTCCACCAAATGCTGTCTCTAATGGCCCTTGGCAACAAAGCCCCCAGTCCTCTAGTACCAGCTCAAATAATACTAGTCAAACATCTAACATAGGTATACTGGAATATTATTTTCATGAAGTATTATTTTTATGTGCTTATATTAATAATGCAATTTATTAATAGGTAATAAAGGACAAAGTTCAAACCCTGGATCATCAAGCGGCAATGGTACTATAACTACATCACAGACCACTAATCAACAAAATACTACATCATGGGCTCAGGCAGCTGGAAAAAATCTACCTGCCTCTTCAGTACCTCAGGTTACTGGTAATTCATCGTCAACAACTACAACAGCTAGTACTGCTTCTGGTGCAGTTTCTAATCCTCAATCTAGTAACTCACCTCCAACAAATGGTGGGAATGGAGCTGTTAACTCTTCAACTAAACAACAGTTGGAGCAAATAAATACAATGCGAGAGGCTTTATACGCTCAAGATGGATGGGGTGGCCAACACGTTAATCAAGACAGTCAGTGGGATGTTCCACATAGTCCAGAACCTAATACTAAAGATGGACCATTAACTGGATTAACTGGTGGTCCTGGATGGAGCAAGGTCAATAATGGTACAGATTTGTGGGAAGCAACTTTACGAAATGGTGGTCAACCTCCAATACAAGTAATTTATTATAATTTTGGTCAAGAAGTAAAAACACCTTATATTATTTTTAAAATTATTAATCTATAAATTGTTTTTTTTTTATTATTTATAGATCCCAGTACAAAATGCATCTAAAACTCCTTGGGGACATACTCCTGCATCCAATATTGGTGGTACTTGGGGTGAAGATGATGATGTTAGTAGTGTAAGCGGAACAGAAGCAAATACTGGTAACTGGGGTATAAATCCGACTACTACTATGAGCAATCAGTGGGGTCAAGGACAGCCTCCTCCGCAAGGACCCGGTGGTCCAATGTGGGGTGGACCACCTAAGAAAGACATTGGACCCGAAGGTCAATCCTGGAATTCTGGCAACACTGCATGGAATGATCTCAATCGGCCACCAGGATCTATTGATCAGGGTCCCCATCGTCGCGATATTTTACCGAACGGAATTGTAGACCATAGGTAATTGTGTGTGCAAATATTGTAATTGAGATAACTTAAAATTGAAACTTTACTGTTTAAATAATACAATTTAATTTTATATTTGTATTTATTTGTTAATAGCAGAGGAATTGGTAGTGATGCTCGTGGTGGTATAAGTGGTCGTTTGAATGGTACTCTATCTGGTGGTGGTTCTGGTATGGAACCTATGTGGGGTGGACCACCACCACATCATATGCAACATCATGTTCAACCTCCATCAGTTGGACCCCCACCTTCAGTTATAGCCACACCAGGTGCAAAACTTGGACAAGGACCTGTGCCAGGTAGTTATATCATTGTTTTCAATATTTTATTTCATAATTATAGGCACCTTAAATTTAAAAACAATGAGTTTTACTTTGATAAGTAAATAAAATTTGTTATTAATAAGAAGCTATAAAAAAAAGGACTGCATTTTAATGCTTTCTAATCAAAACTAATTTATCTCTTCAACACATTAAAAAATGTTTGGTTTATGACTTACACTATGTGTTTGTATTCATTTAATAAGGATAACACTAATCTACTTACTTACTGGGGCTGCTTACTTGAATTAAATAAAGGCATACAAATTATAATATGCTGTTCAATGTTATGTTCTGTTAACATGGATGGAGGAGTTTATTTTAAAATTTAGTATTTACTCATGTATTATTATTTTGTATATATTATTACTATCAAAAATATTTTTTTAGTCATTTAAAAAAAAACATTAAAAATGTTTGTCTTTGTGTAATTTTTCTACTTGAAATTATTCATAATAATTGGATAAATATTTTTTAAGTTATTATTTTAGATTCTGAGCAGAGCGTGACTGTATTGATTTTACAATATCTGTGATTTTTTTTGTGTCTGTCATTCACTTTAGGGGCAGTAAAAATGCTTTAATTTTCTATTTCAGTGTCTTTTTTAGTAGTAAGTTAAACCAGTTATAACTTTGAGGGAGGGCTGGGGTTCAAAAGTAAAATATTGTCAGTTGTTTTCTTAAGAGTTGGGAAAAATAATAAGAAATAGCATGAATTTTTATGCAAAACCAGTTTTTGACGAAATTAATTTAACCCATTAATATCTAATTGTAAAATAAATTATTTTTAACAGGAATACTATCATAGATTTACTGAGTATTAGGAGAATTGTTTTTCAAATGTATTGATTTTATATCATTGAATTCAAATTAAACACCTTCATTACAATGATCCACATTATTTAATGTACACTAGAGCAATATATCCACTTCTAATCTTTATTGATTTAGTCTGCCTTTTTTATATGACATTTTTAATACTTAATTTAATTATTTTAAATGTGAATATGTAAATAAAAATGTTAGGTATACACTTTAAAACAATTTAATATGTTATGCTTACTATTTATATTGGTTTGATTAAATCATACATTTTGACCCCTCTAGTTTATTCATTCAAAATATTTTTAATTTTGTAAGTTCTAGTATGAATTTTAAAATATTTATTTTAACTTAAGCATCATTTTTTGATTTTCTTAGATTAAATTGTAATACATTCTTGAGAATGGTATATATTTTTGATAAAAGTATATCATTTTAGTATTTGACTTTTACTGTTAAAGGTTAGATTGACATGTTATACAAGCTACAATTAAATGTATTATAATTATACTTAATATTGACAAATTATTCTATTCTATTTTACTGCAGTGTTTTGTACTAAATAATTCTCAAATCTCTACGAATATAAAATATTTTAAACTATGATTAAACATTTTTAATCATATAACTAGTATAATTTATATTTTAAAAAAAATAGATAAAATAAAATATGAACTATTAGTATTGTTAAATTTGTATGTTGTTCACTTTATGTGTTAGTCTTGTATATGTTAAACTATAAATATGTATATAATGTATTATTAGTAATATTATTGATATGGATTTGATGCATGGTTTACCAACACTGAATGTAAAATAATTATAAATCTTCAAGCCTTAGTACACATTCTGGTTTCTATGTATTTTAGATTAGAGGGTTTTTCTTTAAAATTTTATGTAAATTATAATTCACGTTTAGTTACCAGACTTGTGTTCTGTTATGTGTGATATGTTCAATACATTTATACCTCTTGATAGTTGAACTCAACTGTATTTGATTGTCTTATCAATTAAATGAAGGTGGTGGTTAAGTTAAATAATTTTATTATTTATTTATTTTAGGTATTTTATAATGACTGTTTTACACAAGTAATTAAATTGAAAATATTTGTTAATTAATTATATGTGATGAAAGCGTGTAATACTAGATGTTAATTTTGTGAAGTACAAGAACTTACTTACGATCTTTTTCTTAATTTATTTTTGAGTACCATATTATAATATTAAAAATAAATTTCAAACATTTAAATGAATTCATTATTTAGAAAATTTTGTTTTAAAATTTATATTTAAAAGTTATTTCAATTCATGTGTTATAATACTATTGATTTTTTTTCATAAAAATAGTATTAGTTATAAAATGAGATCGTACTTTTTCTTATTTATTATTATTAATTTATTATCTGTATTAATAATTATAATATTTTTTTTTTATATATAAAAGAGCTAAACAGGCTGAAATCCAGTTAATATTTAATTTTTTTAAAGCTTAATTAGCTTAACTTTTTGTTTAACGCTTGAATATTGTCACTGGATGATAACTAATTGAAATATTTCTCATACACATGGTTGTAAATAGATTCTTTATGAATTGAAGCAAAAAGTTCTTTATGCTGTTTTCAGTAATTAATCAGTGGTCAGGTCCACCACCACCCAAAGATTTAAATCCTATGAATAACAACAACAAAGGAAATGGATGGGAAGAACCATCACCCACAGATCACAGGCGCAATTTATTAAATTATGATGATGGCACATCTTTGTGGGGAAATACTCAAACTAGGCCCAATGTGCCTGGCGGTAAGACAACCAAACCTATTAGTGTTTAGTTTGATATATTTTAGTTTATCTTTTTTTTAATTTGATAAAATGATAAGATTAATTCCCTTAACTGTTTAGTACAGAGAATAGTTGTGTAGTTAGATGTTTATATGTGGCAAAAAAATAAAGGTTTGAAGATTTATTTGTATTACTATAATTTACAATTTATTAATTATTCTGATTAAAATACTCATATCTTTTCTTTCTTTTCTTTCTTTTGTAATTTCATATATATATTTATTATGTATTTACATACAAATAGTAAATTGTATAATTTTATAGAAAATATATTTGTTTAACTATAAACACATTGTTGTATTGAAAATAATCTAAGAATGCCTATATTGTTATAAATGGGAAATCTTTGTGGTTTATTATTACACAGATTGAAACAGTTTTTTTTTAGATTATAAAATTGAAATTGGAATATTTATTTTTATCTGTACATTTTTTAATCTAGGATATATTAAATATAATGTCCTACTTTAAAATAAATAAAATAATTAATAATTGGTTTTTTATAGGTGGTTTATTGAGCACTCAACACAATATGAGTAAACATTGGGGCAAAGCTGATATGGCTGCAGCAGTAGCTGCTGCATCTGGTCGAAATAATAATGGTTCTGGTAACATGGGTAACCAATGCCCTCCAGGTGTTCCTCCAAATAGGGCAGGTATGCCACCTACTAGTAAAATGGTTGATCAACAACAATTATGGCCTGGAAATCCAAGGTAACTTAAGTCATATTATTTTTAAATAACAACTCAATAAATACTTAATATTTTTAGAAATGGAACATGGGGAGATGTTGGTGGAGGAAGTCAACATGATTTGAATGTTGCTGGTCCTTGGGGTGACGATAAAATGGGTTTGAGTGGAAATGCAGGTGGTCCTTGGCCCAATTCTGAATGGGGACCAGGTCCTAAATCCAAAAATTCATGGGGTGATTGTGGTAACAATGATATGGATCAAAGTTCTTGGGGACAGAAGAATATTGTATGTACTTTAATGTTTTACTTAAATTTCTGTTTCTTAACACATTTATATATCTTTTACAATTAGGGACAAAAGAATCAAAATAAGGACTATATATGGCAAAGTAAATCGTACAGAATTCTTGCTGAAATGGGAGTCAAGGTATAAAGTTTTATTAATATTCATTTCTTGGCATTTTTAATGAAAAATAAAATTTTCAGAAAGAAGATGTTGAAGCTGTTACACGTTCTTATAATATTAGTATGGAAGAAGCTTTAGAGTTTCTGATGTCTACTAGGGGCCCTGGCGGAGGAGGTTTAGATTCATGGAATTCACATAGTGGTCGTGGTCAACACCCAGATGATCAAAATCCATTTGATCGATCTAATATCAATCAACAAAGATTTAATTCACAACAATTGCCTTTTGCTGTGCCATCTGTAAGTTCAATTAAAATTTATGAACATTTTAAAGTTATGCATTTTTCACTTTTTTAATTTTGAATTAAAGATTGGAAATAATTCTAACCAACAACAAGCCATGCTTCAGAAAATATTAGCCCAACAGCAGCCTCCTGCACAACAAAATACAATGCAACAACCATACTCTCAGGTATAGTTATTACTGTCAAGTGTTAACCATTATAACTGACAATTTTAATACAAATTAATTAATTTTGTATTTAGGGTGGTGGTTCAAGGCAAATGCAAAACCAACCTACCGCACAACAGTTAAGAATGCTAGTGCAACAAATTCAAATGGCTGTGCAAGCTGGATATTTAAATCATCAAATACTAAATCAGCCATTGGCACCACAGACATTAATTATGCTTAATCAGTTATTGCAGCAGATCAAAATTTTGCAACAAAATGTTCAAATACAAGCAGCCGTTGCTAATAATCCCAAATCTGGCCCTGCCATGGTGACAGCTGCAATAGCCATCAATAAAGCCCGGCAACAAATAGCATCATTACAAGTAATTTTGTTATTAATAATTCATTGGATTACTGATGTTAATTAAATTCATATAATTATAGAATCAAATAGCGAACAACCAAGCCATGCATATGAAAGCACAAGCCCACCAAAACCAGTCCAACTTTTCTGGTCTTTCTGGTTTAATGGGTGGGCAAGTTGGTGATTTCTTCAAGAATGATCCGTTAACACTTTTGCAGTCTGGTTTTTCCGATTTGGCGATGAATAAAGATTCTCAAATTGTGAGAGACCAAATTTTGTTATTCTTTCAACAATTTATTAAATTTTTACCGACTTGTCTATTTCATATTACTTTGTAGAGTGGACAAGGATTCCAAACAAGTCAACAATCAAGATTAAACCAATGGAAGTTACCTAATTTAGACAAAGATGACTTAGGAATGGGCAATGACTTTAGCAGAGCACCAGGAGCCAATTCTAAATCTACTCCTGGGAATACTTCCCCTACATTTAATTCATTACTCAGCCAAGGAGATGGGTAAATTTTATGTCTTTTAAATGTGTTGTATTTGATGCTGTGAGATGAATCTATGATAGGACAAATAAGTGATTAGTAATTTTGTTTAAATGGGCTATTAGAATTTCAAAAACGCCCAAAAAGTTTTAAAAATAATTTTTTTAATTTTCAGAAAAATTTAGTTTATTTTTAGAGTTGATATTTTTAATTAATTAATTAACAGCTGACTTAAATTTACTATCTAAAAAATAAATGTCATCATAAAACATATGAAATCTAAAATACTTTGAATATCATACTGTTTTAAAATTGTTCAGAAATTTCCCACATTTGTTATAAAACCTATTAGTAAATTTATACCTTGGCTTTATTCAGTAAAAAAGTATTTAGTAATTCTTTTTTTTTTCATTTACCAAATAACTATAGTACTTGGACTAATGTTGGTGCTCGTTCTGATAGTGGATGGCCAGACAATGCAGAAGACAACAAAGATATTTGGCCAAACAATGGATCTAACTCTCAGTCTAATTCTACGTCATCTGCGTTTGCTACTGATCTTGTGCCAGAATTCGAACCAGGGAAACCGTGGAAGGTGAGTACTATTATGGTTTACATTTTTGATTGAAAAGAATCATCTGTCAAAGATCTAATGTCTGTTTAAGTAGCGATTAGTATGATATATTTATACCAAGCCGTTTACTTTTAGTTTCCTTGATTTTAATATTATAGTGAATTGCCCTATTATATTTTATTACCATGACCTTAGTTTCATAGTACCTTAGTTCACACTATTTTAATATTAATTGAACCGAATGTGAACCACTCAATTTGAATTTGAATTTGCACTTGAATTTGAAAACACCAAATGCAGGTGTCTTTTTTGAAGTTGTATGTTGTATCCTACTGTAAATATTCAAAGTTTTTATTCAAAAATAATTTTATAAAATATCAATAAATAGCACAAAATGCAAATTATTCAGAAAATTAGTTTCTTAATTTTCTGCTTTTATAAATTTAATTGATTGAATTCTATGTATATTTTAGGGTAATCAAATGAAAAATATTGAAGATGACCCTACTATTACACCTGGTTCAGTAGTACGTAGTCCACTATCATTAGCAGCCACAATGAAAGACTCAAATAATTCGGACTTGTTCAACAGTGGTGGGAAGACTTCACCTACTAATTCTCAATCAGCAGTTGATATGCCATTAACACCTTTGTCTCTTTCATCTTCAACATGGAGTTTTAATCCACCTCCTTCATCTACACAATCATCATTTACTAGGTAAGGGAAAATTTTAATTTTAATTAATTTTAACTAATTTGTAATTAACAAAAATGTTTTTCTTTTAGCCCACTAGGAAAAGTGAATGGACCAAAAAACAATTGGGCTGATAGTAATCCTGGAAATGACCTTTGGGGTGGTGTTTTAGGATCTAGTGGTAAGTCTCGTGGACCTCCGCCTGGTCTGACTGGAGGTTCTGCCAAAGCAGGAAATGCTCCTAATAATGGTTGGCCTCGATGGCCTTCCAATAATACTTCATCGTGGCAATCCTCATCTAATAATGTAGCTAGTACATGGCTGTTGCTAAGGAATTTAACACAACAAGTAATTAAAATAATAACAATTAATAATTAACTATATATTCTATAAAAATGGTTCAAGTAAATGTTAATTACGAGATTGTAGATTGTATTTTTAAGTATATCATATTTTATATATTTGAACTAACTAATATTTGAATAAATATACACTTTATTTATTTAAGCATTACTCAGTAACTCAAAACTATATATTGAAAAAATATTGAATATTTAAGTAATTCTCTTAATAATTTATAATGTTTATATTTATTTAATAGATTGATGGATCAACATTAAAAACTCTATGCATTCAACATGGACCATTGTTGAATTTTCATATGTACCTCAATCATGGAATAGCATTAGCCAAATATTCAACTAGAGAAGAAGCTAGCAAGGTAAGTGCTTTCTTATATTATTTCAGTAGGTACATAAGTGAAAGTTGATTTGTTTACCAACTTTTTCTATTAAGGTGTAATTATTAAGTTGCTTATGAGATAAAGTATATCTCGTAATGGATGATTCTGAGTGGAAAAAAAATTCAACAAATACTTAAAATTAAATGAATGAAACAAGAATATTTTATTTCTGCTCAGAATCTAAAATGTATCTAACAAGGACATTCTTTTAAGATGTATATACTTGCGTACTAGTTACAAATTATAGTATGTAAGTATAGTATAATTTTTAGATATAATTTTATATTTTACTTAAATGAAGTTTGCCATGGTACTTTTGGATAAAAGTTTAAGCCACAATATAATATAAAGACTAACTTAAGAATACAATAATATGGAATAATAATTTTCTTCATTGTATCAACTTTCATTCCACTGTTAAGAAAGTTATGGTTATTAATAATTCCTAATTTCTGAATATTAATTAATTTGTCATGGTATTACAGTATAATTTTAAATTGATTAACTTTTCCATTGAAATTGTTAGATAATAGAATGTTATTAAAAAAGAAAATACATTAACTGGTCAAATAGAATGGGCATAATCAGTTTTCCTGATATAATGTTAAGAACAATTAAAAACAGAAATTATATTAATATTAAAGTTCAGTAATTATTGCATAGTTGTAATTAATAGTACTTAATTAGTAATTTAAGTAAACAATATTTTAACAATTCTATATTATTACATTCTGGATACAAAAAAAAAATGTCAAGCCTGTGTACAAAATTACTTATTGTAAATAGAAATTTTACTAGCAAAATATCAATACAAACATTTTTGGGGGCCTGATTTTTTTATTAGGCTCAAGGAGCGTTGAACAATTGTGTGCTCGGCAATACGACAATATTTGCTGAATCACCTACAGATGCTGAAGTACAAATGCTACTTACTCATCTGAGTGGTGGTGGGGGCAACACAAGTGGCAACAATTCTGCTCAACAACAACAACAGCAGCAACAACAACAACAGCAACCCAATTGGAATAATGGCCGAAACGGAAATATCGGCAACTCTCAGGGGCAACAGGGTTCAGATACTTGGGCCAATAATCAACTATGGGGTGGCAACAACTCTGGACCTCCTGGTAATACATCCTCTCTTTGGGGGGCTGGAGCTGACCAAATTGATCCACACCGCACTACTCCATCATCTTTAAATTCTTTTATGCCTGGCGATCTTTTAGGTAGTGAAACAATGTAAAGATAAATATGTATATATATATATATATATATATTTATACATATAATCCTGACTTATAACCAAGTCCAAACATAACGTCATTTTATAATAAGGTCTTAGAACACCATGAACACTTAATCGACTTATTTATTAAGCTTAAAACAAATCGAGCCAAGTTTATATTTTAGATATTATATAATTTTATTCTGCTTGCCATTCGACTCTGGGTAATCGTTTTGGCAGCACACCTATAATTTTTTAAGACTTAAATGTTTTTATTTTATTAATTTATAATGTGAGTTCTTCTTTTATTTTTAATTGTATACTACCAAAGTAAATAAGGATTAAAAATTAATTTTAATATTTTAGTAGTTTTGTGACTTTAGACATTAAGACGGTTACGGGGTGTTTTTAATTTATGAATGAGATTTTTAGTGATTAATTTTATCATGTTCACCAGCTACAATATTATATATAAATTTCTTCCTATGTTTTTTTTTTTTATTATTAAAAAAGGAATTAAAAATTATGATTATAAATTGTTTTAGGATAGTGTTAAACTTATAGGTCTAAAAATATTATATACATATATATATATAAATATATATTATATATATATTTAAAGTAAAAGACGAAAAGAAAAAAAAAAGCAAAAAGATTATTGTCCATGTTGTTATTATTGTTGTGTTTTAAATTAGATGGTTAAGTACAAAAATATCTTCCCTATAAATATAAAAAGAAAATTGATAATAATGTATATGCGAATGTGTTTGTATATGGGCCTTCATGTATTTGAATAGATTGTTACTAGTACAAAAACAGTATTTCGTGTTAAAGACTTAAGCGATGACCAACCATAAAATTGTTGCCTAATTTTTTTTTTAGATTTTAATTTCTTAGATTATTTAATGTTAGGAAATTATACAATTTTACCTTTTAGCATTTAATGAATTGTTGGGCATATCTTTAATTCAAATTTGTTAATAATAAAGGAGTGAAAATGAAAGAAAAAAAATTGGTAGACACAATATTCAATATAAATAAAATATTTTAAATCAAATTTGGGGGAAATAGCTTTCTTTTTTCTTTTTTTTTTTTGTGACTGCTTAAATATAAATTAAGACTGATTATTTTAAAAAAAATATTCATATACACACACACATACACATACACATACGCATACAAAATGTTGAAATACATTTTCGGTGATCATTTGTAATTTTGTTTTTGTTTTAGCAATGTGTTTAAGTCAGTTTATTCTAAATTCAAATTATGAAGACTTGAAATATAATTTATTGGAAAATAAAATTGTAAAAAAAATATATATATTTATGTTATACATACAATATTCCAATAAATAATGTTTTTTTCATGCACAATAATATGATCTCTAAATACAATCAATTTTGTTGCAATACAATATGAAATTTGTTAAAACGTTCATTTAGCAATATTTTTTAAAAATAATTGATTTAAAATATTTTATGTTGCAGAACAAAAAAAAATGTCAATTAGTTCTTTAAAATTTCCCTCCCCATCCCCTTTGGAAAAATCACCAGTAAAATTAGTTTAGCCGTAGATCTCAATATCTGTTGGTTTATTTTATTAAATAGTTTTTTTTAAGTATTATAAAGTATTGTGGGGTAAATGTCTTTTTGGAGAAGTGACTTCCCAAAAGTACCATTTTTAAAACACGTATGTTGATAATTTTAAGACGATCTAAAACCAATACGCTTCATGTGATAAATAAAATTGTTAAAAGATGCTTATCCTTATACTGTGATCTATGAATATGAATTTTTTTTTTATTATTATTTTTATTATTATTATTATTATTATTATTATTAAAATACAATATAAATTAATTTTCTTTCCGACTGACGAATTTCATCACCAGTTAAAAATTTTTGTTCTGTACTTCCATATATTTTTTTTTTCAAACGTGCCATTAAACTACAAATAAATTATTTTTACTTAATTTTTTTGTCATTTAAAAAAATAACATTTCTAAAAATTGTTAACACAATTTGTTTGATCTCCTTTTTAGTGTTCTATTCTCTTACACTTTTCTGTATTCTTATTTTTTGGCACATCAATAATATATACATATAAATTATAATAAATTAATGTTCCAAAAAACAAAAAAAAAAAAAAATACATGAAAAACGGACAGTGATACTCTCCCAATTATTATTAAATTTAAGATTGATTGTGTTCAGAAGGCAAGTAGATATGTCTTCCATAGTTTTAAATTTAAATTTAATTTAAATAATTAAGAATCATTAATTGTTTTTTTTTTTGTGGGGGAAGGGTGGTGTGATGCACTCTGCACTAGAATTAAGTTTTAGATAATTTTTAAACACACGAAATACATCCGTAGATAAATTGTCTTTGCCAAGTAAAACCAAAAAGTAATATTAACCATTCATGTTTATTTTGTTATTATTATTATTTTTATTTTTATTATTATTATTATTATTATTATTATTATTATATTATTATGATTATATATATATATATTTTTTTTTTGCTAAAAATTAAAATTAAAACTAAATAACCAAAATTGAAAGAAAAAATGTAAAAAAATTAATGTGTGGTTAATTTTTAGTCAATAGTTTTTTAAGCTAAATAACATTATTTTTAAGATAATTTGTCACAAGTGTTAACTATATACAAATCGTCCTTCTATTTTATAGACTATTTATAATTAATAATTATTATAAAAAAGTTATTTTACATAATGGAATCTTTTTCTAAGATTAGATATAAGTTAAGGTGTGTATGAGAGTCGGGGTTGTGTCAGGGGTATGTAGTTATTATATAATTATAATTTTGTGCTTTTATCAAGGAGCATTGTGATCTTGTATTACCACGAAAAGTCATAGTCAAATAATTATTAATGCATTATACTAATATATATATATATATAAATATATGTATATTAACATTTCACTGCTCACTTATTTGTGATATTAAAAAAAAAACCCATTCACAAAAAAAACCAATTTAACACTCCTGGCATTTTTTTTGTCTAAACTATTAAGCAATAATCACTTTTATTACGCGTTTTGTGTGTATGACCTATGTGTAACAAATACTATAAACTTAAAATGAATCGCGACGACTTATTAAATCCTTACTTGTCCCTTACCCATTCATCTTATTATTTCAATGAGATAGAAAAACAATTTTCCTCAGAATTGAATGCATTATACATTATACATATTGAAATGTCGGTCCCATATGTGATTTTAACTTAAACATTCGTTTTAATTTTGATTGTATATTCGGGTATTATATTTCCTACCGAATTAGTCTGACCCGTAATCATTCGCATACTCTTAGCCATTCATGAGTGCATTCCTAAACATTATAGTCCTTTGTAAGCAATACTCATTTTGTCCATTTGTTTTCTTTAGTTTTTATTTTTATATAATATATATATATATGTATAAATGTATATATATATGTATTATATAGATACATAATTTGATGTTATTGATTATTCTTTAGTTTATTTACAAAGTTCCTCGTGGGTGATTACCTCAGTAGAATTTAAAAATTCTCATTAAAACCTTTTTATTCAATTGAATTGACCATGTGTGTGTCATGTGCATTTTATTGTATTTTTGAATACGACATATTAAAGGAATACAAAATATATAAATATAGCACGTTTCATAATCAAAAAAAAAAACTATAAAAATTAAAAATTAATATAAATAATAAACTATTTAAAATTAATAATTTTTGAAAAAAATAAGTAAAAAGGGGGTTTTATTGTGGTTCATATATGTTTTATCCCTATGTGTTAACTTTTCTTTACCTATATATATTCATCATTTTACCTATTTGTTATGTCGAATTCATATCGAAACACAGATTTGTGATTAAAAAGTGCCACGATGTTCAATTAGTTAAATATTTAAAGAATAAAACTGATTTAAAAATTTTAAAAAAAAATGAGTATAATATTTATGAAAAAGTTATTTTTACTTAAAGCGTTATTTTATTTTTAATGTAACCCTTAAAATCGCTGAGCCTATTGATGGATAATGATGTTTTTATGAGACTGATAATGAATATTGAGAGTGTCTCTCGTACCCATGCGACTAGAAATGTGTGAGTGTCTCTAGGCTCGTAAGAAGTAAAGTGCGGTTTTTTTAATCTATAGGCAAATAATTATGTAAACGATTTCGGGTTTTTGTGTACGTATTTCGATATGTGCATATGCGTATGGTATTTTCCCCTTAAGTCGTTAAGTGTGTTTCTCCAATTAATATAAAATGTTCTAAACATATGAATAATTATAAATTAGGGATTAGACTTTGTTGCGTAATTTTGAGCTTGCATTTTTCTCTTAATTTTAGATGACCGGGGGGTGGGGTATTAGTATTTTCATATATAATAAATTCATACTAGTTGTATTTGTAACCATGTGATTGAAATGAATAATAAAATTTGTAAACGTTAAGTGTAGTGTTCTGTTTATTTTTGTTTATTATTATTAATATTATTATTATAGTTATAATTAATGGTTTTTTTTTCTCGGGAAATTGGTGAATTAAATTTATTCTATTGTATGCACAACGTAAATAATGTTAGTCGGGTGTGTTTATGTGTTCAACTAAAAATATTTACGTTATAATAATGTTGTGTACTCCTCGAACAACACTATTAACCACTGCCCCCTACCACTGGTTACCCGGTATATTCTGCTTATATTCGAGCACTATATATAGTGTCTACTTATTCATGTTAAAATATTTTGTTGAAATATATAAGATATGTTACCAAATTAACCAAGTGATTTCTTTACCAGTATCTATTATTTTTCATGTTTTCGTTGAATGTTTCATATGTAACAATATATCGCAAATTGTATTTCCTATTAAAAATAGTGCTGTCTTATTTAATCATGTTTGTCGTAGAAAGTGTAGCGAACGTTCAAATTATAATAGAGGGTCCGCGAAGGTGTGATAATTTCAATACCACGATCCCGGTAATAACAATATGTTCTCATGAACCAGCAGTCATTACAAGCAAAGAAAAGACTAAACAATATTAAGTATTTGATATGATAGATATTCGTTTATTAACAGAATAAATTTATTTATATATAAAATATCTAAACTAGTCCAGTTCTTTAACCTTACTTAAACAACAGACAATCATAGTGTTTGTTGATAGTTTGACAATAATAATAATTACAGTTTAATAAATTATTTTAAAAAAAATATATATATATTTAAAAAAATACTCAGTTACTAACTTTTTTACTGACCAAAATACATAGGGGTTTAACATATCTGTTATATTATTATTATTATAAATCCGATAAATATAATATGTTATCCGCTTTCTGTGTGTTTTATTCGTCAGTAATTATAGGATATTTTGTTCTCGAATGTGATTTTGCCGGTTAGACTGAAAAAATTTTTATTTTCTCGTTGGGTTTTGTACGAAACAATAATGTTATTATTTATGATGTATGTGTGTGCTGTGAGTGGTTACTAAGATTTGTAAAAAGAAAAAAGATAATATTTTCCAATTAAAATCTCATATCTTATAAATTATTTTTTTTTAATCATGTAATAAAATTAATTTTTCGGGACGTTTCCATTATATTTTAATGAATAGCACATTTTTATGTTCAGGGGTAACTGAAGTTTTCGTCTTGTTTTGCTCAAAAGTAATAGGTCTCTGCGCACTATGATTTCCATTTTAGTGATTTTTTGCAAGTCTGTTATTAATCAATTATTTTGCTGCGGATACAGTTAACCAAAAAAAAAAAAATAAATAATAATAATAATATAAATAATGATAAACAGGGTTAATGTTATACCAATTTTTTAAATTTTCTTCTCGCTTTATTCGCCGTATTATTATAATTATAATTATTATAAAAAGAAAAAATGTTTCATATTTTTTTTCGTGAGTATTGATGTTGGCAAAATGAAAAAATAAAACTTAAAACTGCTGTAAAATAAAAGAATATGATATATGAATAATACAAATTAAAAAATAGAAGCTCAATCCGCGCATATTTCTCTTATAACACCAAATAAATATAAATAAAACAACCATTGTGATATCAATATATTATAATATTTTATGGATATCGATATTATGGTATATACTTATCTATGATAATTTGTATTATTGTATCAATATCAATATCAATATCGTAATATACATATATTTATATGAATTATATATTATTCGTGTAATATGGCGATGCGCGATGTTCCGTTTTCTCGACTGGTCATTTCTAACACTATTTCTCGTTTTTCATGGTGTCTATGTATATTATATATTCAATGGTACATTGAAAGTTGACCGGATGGAAATTTCGTTGTGATATCACTTAAACTCGTGCAAACGATACTTACAGACTTTATATTGACGGTGTTATTGAGAAACCCATACCTAGGGTTGATATATTATATCAAATCTAGGTGCTAATGTTGCATGTAGACATCACATTCCGATTCGCTTCCCAGCCGCCATCAACCCCCTCTGTCTTCCTTAAAATGTGTTTCTACATATTATAAATACATATGTAAGTGTGCGTTTCGAACTCCTCAGACGTTAACAAATAAAATATGTGCCTTACCACAATCGTATAAAAATAATAAAATATTTTGTGTACCTATCTATTCTCCTGCTCTCTAAAAATTGTTGTCATATGATGGATTTCCGATTCGATATAGGTATATAATAATTAATATTACCCTTATCACAATGTTATTTAATCGGTATTTTATGTAGTTCACAGTGCGTGGAACATCTTGCATATACTATGTACATCGTGTTTTATTATGTGTATATTTGTGTATGTACAAAAAGGACCAAAAACTTAAATCTGTGAGTTTCAACTTGTAAAAACGTATTTTGTTTGTTTTTTTGTTTTTGCCAACGCCGATTTTCATAAAAAAAATTATATTTACAAAAAAAAATAGTTAGTCGATTTATTTTAATTTTTCGTGTGTGCCGCTAGTTTTATTTTACACAATATATTTAAATAACTCTAGTCATGCCTAGTGGTAAATATATATCGTATTATATTATATTATACTTGGGAAAAAAAACATCGTTGAACTATGTTTATTTATTTTATTTTTTAATCTTATAATAATTGTAATGTATTATAAAAATTAGTTAAGAATATATTATTATTATTATTATTATTATTATACATATATAAATATATATATATATATATATTTATGTATGGATAATATATCCAAATTGGTCACAGAATATACTTAGAAATGAATAATGAAATTGAAATGTTTTAACTTTTAAATCGTATTAATTTATATAATAATATATACCTAGACGGTGATGGAAACTTATTGACCATTATATTATTATTTAATAGTTTATATTTCTGCTTTGAGAAATAAAATAAGAAACCGCCTGAAAATTAACTTGGACGTCTTTTTTTATTATTATATACATTATATAATAAAAAAAATAAAAATTAAAAAAAAATAACGAGTATCGGAGACTTAAATTTAACGAAATCTCAAAGTTCACTGCTGACATTATCAAATGGATTTGCCTTATATCGTATGTTTTATAAGAAAAATACATATTTTATGGCATTTTGACCCATTTTATTTTTATTTTATTTATTTTTTTTTAAGTGACTAAGTGGCCTTTTAGTGGTATTTTTTGTTTTATTTAAGATGAGACGTATATATTATACATAATATATATATATATATATATTTAATTATTATGAATTTTAAATGTATTACCATGTAATCGAGTGATAATAATTGCAATTTTTTTAACCAACTAATAATTTTTGTACCTGGCTGTTAAAGATGTCTGATCGAATTTTCACTTAAATATCTTATGGGCGCGAACGAACCTATAAAAACGACGTACACATTGTTTTCCTTTCTATTTGTGGTTTTAAAATTAACTATGCAATTATTATGTAATGGTTTGTATCTATTAGCTAAGACCAAAATTAGAATGGAAACATACATTTACGTATAAATTTATTAATATATATATATATATTACAACTTAATTATTAATAATGTTTAAGAATTATATTTAATGATTAAAAAATATTATGTATTTAATATACTATTGAGAAAACATTAATTTTTAGTAGCTGTTGTACGTGCAATATAGGTATATTGCTTTCTCTCTTGGTTATAATAAATGATATTTATCTTAGCGAATATTATTAACCCATTTTGATTGTTTTGTAATTATTCGTAATTCAATAAAGGTTGTAATTAATTTTCTGTGTTTTTTTTATTTATCATTTCTAAAAATTATGCTTATTGCTTATGTGTGGCGCCTACTTATTATATTCTAATGGACTAAGTTCGTGTATTTTATCCTGCAGTAGCGTCATTCCTTTCAAAATTAAGTATCTTGATTCTTGGCATCAAATGAATACTTTTTTTGGAATTTTTAAAATATTTTGTTTTATATAACTACTATAATTATATATAGTTATAGTATAATATTGTACATACAGGTATGCAGATATTTTATGAACTTTTACTTATATTAGCTGATACCTGCATGGCGTTGCCCGATGATTTATCTCCTCTTAATATTTATATGACATGTAACGACGAGTGTGTGGTATTTGGCTTTTTTATATAAAATATTCGATTAATTTTTTTGTTCCTATAAAAGCATACAAAATACGAATAAAATATATTATAATTTAAATTTACAAAAATTTACAATTTAAATCATCTGGATCTGTTATTTTTTAAACTCAATAGTTTTCGGGGAAATCTACTAATGCTAACTGTAATTCACAACTATGATTCTGCAATAAATATTTGACATATTATTAGTTAATACTAATTATTATATTATAATATTTGGTATTATTTATATCTTATAGGTACTTAGCAAAGTACTTAGACTGAAATATAAAAACTCCAAAATGTACATTTATGAACTCGAACGCTGCAGTATCTACTATTATATACATATAAATAATAGACTATACTCGTACACTATAATATTATATAACTATATAATTATTATGTATACAATTTAAATGCCTGAAGGGTTAGATTAGAAATAAGGTATGTATATTAAAGAGGTTTAATTATTTAGATATTATTTTTTATCTTATAATATATTTATATAGTTTTATACATATACTATATAGGTATATTTAAAGTTATGAGTTACGACAAATAATATTAAAAATTTCATCAAGTACCTACACTGTTCAAATAAAAATGCTTACAACATGTTACAAGTCACGGTAAGTAATATAAAATATTTATAATTAAAATCAGTGGCGTTGTCATGAGGAGGTATGGTTGCTTATTAACATACTACACTCGCCCGTACTTAAGCAAAAAAATATATTAACTAAGTGTTTCAAGTATATAAAACTGGACGCATGGCTTTATTTCTTATCATTATTAGATTGACGACTCCAATGGTGTGTGAATTCCCTACAATGGTTAATTTAAAACACTCATCCCCCCACAACTGAAAATAATCCTGGCTACATAAGTGATTAACATAGGATTTATAGAAACTTATAACGTATATGAATTCCGAACACTCTGCAATACTCAAAGCTCAAATGCCATTTATGATAATTTAATAAACAATAATAATTACAATGCAATTCATACCAACTCCTATCTATGCTATTTCCAATAATAAACAAAAAATCAGTTATTCATAAAAAATATTCAATTCTAATATACAAACAACTAACTACTGCTATTAATTACTTATACATGTCCAATCTGGAGAAATTGTTCTGCTATACATTAAAAAAAAATCCAAATAATTCAAAATTAAGTGTTAAGAATTATTACAAATGCTCCCGGATTCATTAGTTAAGAAAACGTTCATAAAGACCTCCAAATTGTTAAAATTGTAGACCATTACGCACCTAATCAAAAAATTACCATAATTCATTAGGTACTCAACTCAACATGCTCACTTCATAATCATCCACCATCCACCACTTCAACGACGTATAAACGCAGTCGCCTAAACGACCTCATGAGTTGAATCCTACCTCCAGTTTATAATCTGTGTATGTTTTATTGTTATATAATTTTGGAATTTTGCATTTAGTTATTGTAATTATGTAATTATATAGATAAATCATCTTTATATACATCTGTTCGTACCTATATCTATTTATAATTATCTTTTTAAAGTAATCACAAACTAATATTGTTCTGTATTATCCAAAGATATAGATAGCCATAAACTGGGAATGTTGAATTTTATTAAATAAAAAAATAATACAAACGTCTTAAGCAACATTTAAAAAAATAATAAATAATTAAGTATTTTTCATTCTTTTTTATTGAAGCTTTTTAATTTTTTGAATGACAACCCAGTTTTAATTTTATATTCCAATGGAGAATATTTTTTTGAGGAGACATATTGTGTTATTTGCATATTGTGTTGCCACCGTCTTACACACGTATATGGCAGCAAATGTTCGTTGTAATTGAAATGAATTGACCTATTGGAAAATTTAAAGGTAAGATTAATATGTAAAGCCCCACGTAGGCTTTTATGATTATTGTTATTTTTAAGTATGTTATGACTTTTGAAACGACATTTTAAAATGACCATAACTTAGCTACTTACTTGCTTCTATTATAGTTTTACCTTATATAAATATATTATAATACTTGATAATACACACCCCGTCCCTCGCTACCTATTTAATTTCTGACGCATGCGCAAAAATACGTTTGGACCGAGACTTCAAGCACAGACCGCGTGTTTACGCTTCAGCTGTAATGTTGCTCTATAGTCTATGCCCTATCCAGTATGTATCTAATATCTAAGCTACCAGGATTGGGGTACTTGTTCCGTATTTCATGGAAGAAAAAAAACTTGATACCGGTATTTTTTTCAGCTTGAAATTGATTTCGGTTTTTAACGGTTTTCCGGTATTCGAAATCGGTTTTAAGCTTAAATTAAGCCATGTTTGAGGTGTCAAGTTTATACACTTATTACATGTTAAATATAATCTGTGCTATTATAAAAAATTGTCTTCGAAATATTTTAAAATAGGTTAATGCTTTTTGAATTTTCAATTTTTACTACGTTGACTGAATTAAAATGTTATCCATACAAATATTGATATTTTGAAAAAATTTAAATTAAAAATCATGACTTAAATGTAAAATGAGCTAGTATAATATATTATTAATTGTGCTTTTTTTGCACAAACAAAATTTGTTGCCCCGGCGAATTGTATTGGCGAATAGGCACATTAATGAAAGTTCAATAATTGCATTTTAACTCACTGGCCATTGCAACTTGCAAGTAAACAATTCAATTCATCAATTACAAGCATTGAATACAAGTCAAAGAACTTGAAAATGTAATAGAATATAGGTTCTAGTTAAGTTGTTGTAACTCATGTGCGTGTAAATTTTTAAAAAAAAGTTGAGCGTAAATCCACAATAAGTTTTTTTATGAGCGTCTGTACTTTGTAGTTAGAATTTTGACAATTTTGGACATGCTTTGGTAGGTAGTTAATTCAATAAACAAAATATCTAAATAATATATAAATACAGTTTTTTTTATACTTGTTTTATGTTCAAATTTCGACGAAATATTATATTAAAAACAATAACAACGATTCTAGTTATTTTGTTGTCATTTTTAAGATATTATTCGTAAGTAGGTATATTATTATATTTTAGACACACAATTACATTTTAAAATGCCCCCCTCCTCTTACCCACGCAATTGCACTAATTGCTTTTAGTCTATGTCAGATACATACACTTTTGTATATTTCGGGTGTCTCAGTTACATAATAATAACGTATAATACATATTTTTCGTTTAATTATGGCTATAGATATCTTCAATTATTGTGGTTTAATTAGTGACGAACAAACTTCAAGTCATATAATATTCCGCATTAGCCATCTTCCGTAGTAGGTGGTATCAGCCTAAAACAATGTTATCAACGATCAGTAAACAGGACAGGTAGCAAATAGTTCGTTTTCGTTACCTCCACCCTAAATTGATCAATGCCCGACGCCTCCATGAAAACACAGTTACCCGAAAACACGCTTTAATCTGTGGTAGAGATAACAAATTAGTAAACAAAAAGTTTAAGCAATTTACTTCTTATCAGTGTCCGTTAAGATTTGAGTTATTCTTATTTTATTACCTACCTATTTAATATTTTGATTTATATAATTTAAATGTCTTGTGTCTGCCTGTCCGTAGTCTCCCATTTTTCTTCTAATAAATTATCTTTTTTAATTGCCCTTTGTTCTCATAGGTAGAAACAAACTGTAGGTACAAACGTCGTCTATCAAAAAGCGCAAGTTACAGAGTAAAGTCGGTACACTCAGTTATTTGATTTAAATCACGGTGATTAGTAGATTTATTAATCGGTAAGTGTAACGTTTAATTACGTGCTTTTAATATTTATATAAGTGATGTACTGATATAACTTTTTATTGAACTAATGTGTGATGTTTTTAACTTTTATGATTGTTATTTGTTACTGGGAATTTTATTTTAAATAGATGAATCAATCTCGTCCCATTTTTCTACTACCTTATGCTGATAGGTACCGCCTATCCTAGTCATCAGATAAGACTTCTGAAAACATATTTGAATACCACATAATGTTTTCTTGAAAACGACTTAGCCATATTTTTGAAATTGAACTCCTTACCCATTACTATTAGATTTTTGAATATTTCAAATTTTTAAAAATGTTAATTTTATTAAATTTGAAAATTAAATTATGACAAATAAAAATATATTTTTAGAAATGTTATCAGATAAATAAGGTTAGAATAAAATTGGCTGCAGATTGATACTTTTGACCAAAGAAAAAAAATTGACATTTGTATAATCCGTTATTGACTTGTGTAGAGCGTTATTTTATGCACAGTTGTTACATAGATACTGCAGGGATAATGCACCTTAAGGGTTGAAAATATAATTTTTTAGCTATAATCTTGTGTAAAAATTGTATGCTGTTAATTAATTTATATCGTAATTGGGTGACTGCCTATCTAAATAAATACCTCAATTTCCTTCCCAGTTGCTTCATGTTTTAAATTTTTAACAATACATAAATCATATTTTATAATTATATTTATAATTTATTAATGGACAATAGTCAATAATACATACATTAATTTTCGTTCATTAGCGGTTTGAAAAATTGATAAAATGGCTGAGGGATCAAATACTTCAAAATTTGTGAAGACTTACGGGAAACCTAGACGTACCCAACTTTTAGGACAAAATTCACTGTGGAATGATGATTTAAATGACGATTTTGACAAATGTTTGGGTATTGAGGATGTTCCACAATCAACATTTATTTCACCAGAACCAAGTGGCTCAGTTACCATGTTCAAGCCTTCTAAACATAAAAAAAAAGATGAAAGCCAGAAGCATTCTATTGGTGGATGGTCAATGCAATTACATTCTACTTTAGATGGTCATAGAAATAATTTGAGTTCAAAAAAGAGGTGAGTTATGTCTTAAATATGAAATAAAATTGTTGGCTTTGATACTATTAAAACAACAAATTAAGGATTATTACACATTTTTAACTAAAAATATAACCTTAATTTACCTCATAATACATCTTTGTTTCATCACAAGACATTATGTCTAGGATTAATTACATATATTGTATATCAGTTTGTTAATTTCATTGTGTTAATATGGAAACTGGGTATAATTGGTTGGTTATTACATTATATTTTTTAAATTTTTACTGTTGCATTGAAACCAATAACAATATAACATTGATTATGATTTTGGTTGAATTATTTGTGTGTAGATACTAATAATTACATTTGTGTTTCAGATATACAGAATACAATTTAGATAGTAATCATAAAAAGAAAAAACTATTGTTAAAAAGTACTCAAAAGAAAAAGGAAAATTTGAATACTGTAAATAATTCAAAAGGTATGAGATAAAATATGACTGAATACAGTTAAGAATAAGCTATACAATTATTTTTTAAGCAATTTAAAAATTTGATTATAATATAAAAATATATTTTATTAGCCAGAGTAACTTGCTATAATACACCACCATCGACTCTTAACTAAACTGTTGTTACCTATATTAGCATTGTATTTTATTTTTATTACATACTAGTGAATTTTTTTGAGACATTATATGCTTAATTTTTCTTCTTTTATTGCTCAAAAGTTTTTTAAAATGTTATTTTATTTTGGTACAGTTAACTAGTTTATTTTATAATATTTTATTATACTTATGAAAACAAAGTGATACAATATTTATTAATTTAGATAATTGTTCTAACGTTTTTAGTATATTTAATTTTTTTTTTAGCTGGAGTTACACCGATCTCGATCAAGAAATTAAAAAACAAATTTATTTTGTCTAAAGAACAATGTTCTACTCCATTACAGAAATCAATGCTATTTGCTTATGGTAACAAATTCAATAGTATTTCTTCAAAAAAAAGAAAAAAAACAAAATTAAAGAAAAATTTGCCGCATACTATCAATACCCTTAATTCTCCAAAACTTCCCTTGCAAATAGAACAATCACATTTAAATAATTCTAACATATCAAGCAAAATAGATTTTGAATATAATAACCTATTTGATGATTCTGTTCAAATATCTAGTTCTCATTTTCCACCATCAAAAAACAAGTATTCAGAAAATAGTAGATCTAATAAAAGCTCTAACAGAGTATGCAGACTTAAAAAAAAAACTAATCCAAACTCAAAAGAAAAAAATTCAAATTGGTATCAAAAAGTTATGAATATTTTTTGCGATGAAGAATCTAATTTAGAAAAATCGAGAAATCAAGATGTTATAACTACAGAGGAACACATAAGCATGTGTAGTTTTGAACCAGTCTTAACTTATGAAACTATAAAATTGGATCCAATAGAACAGCAGAAGCAATCATTACCATTATCCAATTTAAATAACTTACCATTTCAATCTTTACAATATTTCAGTAAAAGTTCACCTGGAAAGGATAATCATAATATGTTGTCTTTAGATTGTTCTCTATCAAACAGAGAGAATAGCGTCATAACTATTGATAATATTAAAGAATTAACTATTGAGGAGTCTCAACCAAGTCAAACATGTACTTTATATTATAAAGATTTGTCTAAGTGCGCAAATTTGTCGTATGAATCATGTTATCAGCTTGATAAAAGTAAAGCGATTGAAGACAATAAATTATCAAATGTTAATTATGCATCTGTAAATAGTTTAAACGATAAAGCTTTTGTCAATAATCCGAACAATGAAGACTATAAATTACTTCAACTTAATAAATGTAGAACTCCATCTCTATGTAAGAACTCTTCTCGCCTGATACAGAGCATGGTAAAAAAAGAATATTCAAGTAATAGCTTAAGCCAGAACTTTTCTGCGGACCAACTAGATTTTAGATTGCTAAATATATTAGACAGAATTGACAATAATAAGCAAGGTGAATATGCTCAAAATAATCAAACTTCGTTAATACCATTTGAAGAAAACGTTGGACTTCAATCTGACAATGAACAATCAAATTGTTCTTCTTTAGATTCTGAATCTCAGATTTTATTAGATGTTACAGCCAAGTTTTCTGATATTATAATTGATGATACAATTGGGCAGTGTGAAAAATCAATTAAGAAGGAAAGTTTATTTTGCGAATTAGATCATACATTAGACATCTCTCTCGACACTTCAAACCACAAACATGAAATTATTTCAAATGGTTCTTCTATGTTACAAAGTTCATCTAGCTTGGAACAAGATACTGTTATTTATAAAAAAACATGTACAGATGTGTTACATATAAAAGAGAATGCTGATTATAATAATCTATTATTAAATGATAAAAGTACTGAGTTAAAAACTGATGTAACCACAATCAAATGTGAAGAAAAAACCAATACCGAAAATCAGATGAATATTTCTGATAGTGTATCAAATGACATATTAGAAATCAACGAGTCAAATTTGTCTGTAACTATGTCGCGACGAAAGAGATATGCTTCTCGGTTTCAAGGCTTGGATGTCATTGAAGAGTCCAGTCAATTAGAGACCATTATGACAGAGGAAAACACAACAGTTTTTCATTTAGAACCGGGCAAAAAGTGGCGTCGCTCTATTTCAATTGTTCGGAGTTTTATGGATAGAAACATGAATGAGTCTCTAAATTTCACCAAAGGACGTAAATGGGCTTATACTGTTGATGACGTATTACGACGGCAGTCTATAAGTAATGTTCAGACAAGTAAATTGGTTCTTCAATCCAGTAAATTGTAATGTGTTTTGTTGTTTGCAGATACTAGTATTCATCAAAATTTAGATCAAAGCAATATTTTTAAGAATTCAATGTGCAGTTTCAACCAAAGATATCTACATAGAACATCTATTGGTAAATAAATGTTTATTTTAGCTGTATTCATGTTATGTGCAATTAATTTATTTGTAATATATTTTGTTGTTTACAGATACTAGTTATTATCAAAATTTAGATCAAAGAAATATTATAAAAAGTGCAATGTTCAGTTCCAACCAAAACTTGCAAATAACTTCTACTGGTAATTAAAATATTTATTTTAGTTGTATTCATGTTATGTGCAATTTATTTATTCTATTTGGCTAGCAAAATATGCTTACTTTAAGCACATTCTAATTAAATGTGTGTGAGTTAAAATAGTTGATCATTATGAAAATTAAAATAAAAATAATTTGTAATATATTTTGTTATTTACAGATACTAGTATTTATCAACATTTAGATCAAAGAAATATTTTAAAAAGTTCCATGTGTAATTCCAGCCAAGACTTGCAAATAACTTCTACTGGTAATTATAATATTTATTTTAGTTGCTTTCATATTAGTGTAATTTATAAATTATACTTGGCTAGGAAGATATACTTTCTATAAGCACATGCCAATGAAATTTTCTTACACGTTATAAGTTAAATCTGTAAACCATTAGGAAAAGAAAATTTTAATTAAATATTTATTATTTATAAAAAAAAGTACAGTTTGAAGAGGTGTGACCACAATAATCACATGTTTTCAAAACTTTAAAATAATAAATGGTTAAAATATTAGGTGTTGTAAGTTGATTAAATTTAAATTTGTGCAATGTAGATCTTGAAAATCAAAAAGCCAGAAGTTACATTTTTGATGTATGTTGTCAACAAGAATTAATACCTTTTGAATCATGGTTAAGCCCAAAGTATGTATAACATTTATCGTATTATCTATTATTATAAAATTTTTATTTTAAGGTGTACAAATAAATGGAAAAAGGTTGGAGAAGGTGTATATGGTGAAGTATTTAGCTACTCAAGTGGCAATCGATGCACTATTGTCAAAATCATTCCTATAGAAGGTGAAGTGAATATTAATAGTGAGAAACAGAAGAAGATGTTTGAAGTCTACAGTGAAATTGTAATAGCTACAGAGTTAAATAAGTTGTGGTACAAAAGTAATTTGAATCAAACAAGTTCATTTTGTAAACTCAAACGTGTTTCCTGTGTTCAAGGAAAATATCCTAGTATTTTGATTAATTACTGGCAACAATATGACAAAGATAAAGGTAAAATTAATTTAAGGTTAATGTTAATATAATATTATTGTTTTTTTTTTCGATGACATAACTAGCTATCATTTTTATAGTAGCAAACATATTTTGAAGATCAAATTGAACCTATCTCATTATAATCAATAGTGGACTATATATTTTTAAAAAAATGCTTGTCATTTTATATACCCCCAGTACTAATTTTACCATTATATATATATTTTTTTTTTATATTTGATTAAATGCTTCAATTACAAAGATAATTAGCGTAGTGTTATTTACATACTGAAAGTATTTATACAATATAAGGAAAGAGAAAAACAACATATGTCATAAACGGGAGTATTATAATTTTATAATTTATCATCTAAACCAATTAATTTAAAAAAATTGAAAATATTGGCGATGTTGGTTTGATTGAGGGCTTCTTCGAGTGATGTAGCATTTTTGAGGAGGACGTGCAGATGTGAATTTGGGGCAGTTGATGATTATGTGTTTGATTGTAAGAGAGGTTTTGCATGAGTCACACTTTGGTTCCTTAGTGATTAAGTAGGAATGGATAATATTGGAGTGGCCTATTCTAGCTCTGTTGATTATTATTTGTTCTCTCCTAGATGCATTTTCAGGGTATGTCCATTTTGCAACTGTTTTTTTGACGTTCCTTAGTTTGTTACTGGATGGAATGTCATCCCAGTGGTTTTGCCATGATGTGAAGATATATATACATTTCTTATAAACTTAAAAAATACATTTGTGTATAAATCTTTTACTTAAAATAAAGACAACTTATTTAAATGTACTTATTGAAATAATTTTTAAGTACTTCAATAATGTACTAATATAATGTTATGATTAGGTTCTGATAACGATAATCCTGACATACTGCCAGAGGATCAAATGTTTATGATTTTGGAAATGGAAAATGGTGGTATTGATGTTGAAAATTTTATTTTCAACTCGGCACATCAGTCATTATTTGCATTTTTACAGGTATTTTATTACGAACATCTTATTTTTCATTAATTTATATTTAAATAAACAACAAATATTTAATTATTAATAAGGAAAAATTATTATCCTATCATTTCAATTTGTATTAAATTTTAAGACTTATTTATTCATAAACAACTAAAAAAGCTTATAGTTTTCATGGTAATCTAAATAATTATAATAATTATATAGTAAGCAGTGGCTTATATTTATATATATCATGAATAATATGTATGATAATTAAACTTGTATTATATACAATCTGTGATCTATAGATTAATTTAAACTTATATGAGTTTGTGTATTGTTTTTCAGATTGTTTTTGGATTAGCTGTAGCTGAGGAAGCATACATGTTCGAACACCGTGATTTACATATTGGTAATATTTTAATAAAAAAATGTTCAAACAAGAAAATAGCTTATGTACTGGAGGGTGAACATTTTGATGTGCCATCTCGAGGAATTAAGGTACATAACATTTTTTGTACAAACTTATTTGGTGATACTAAAACCATTCCAATAAATATTATTATTTTAATAAATAAAACAATGAGAAAGAATTCTTAGGGTCCAATGTAGAACACTTTTAAATTGAATAAATACTAGTATCTGTTAACAACAAAACATATTACAATTTACAGCATTAGAATAGCTATTTAATTGTATAAATATCACTAATAGATTGTTGTCATGATATGTCATAAACTGTACAAGCCCATTTTCAACCTTTGGTGAAATTTATAGATTGCTTCTATCCATGAAAATCCAAACTATTAAAATAGACAACGCCATTTTTTGCCCTGCTATATCTCAAATTTAATTAAAAAATTGTATAACATAGTGTTCTTAATACTCTCAAATTTAAAACCCCTGATTACAATAAAATTAACTATTAATTTATTTTGACAGATAACAATAATTGATTACACCTTAAGTAGAATGACGTATAATTCCAATCATATATTTAATGATCTCTCTAAAGATACAGAATTATTTACTTCAGTTGGTGACTATCAATTTGATATTTATCGTATGATGAGAAAAGAAACTAAGTAAGCATTATGTTTGTATTTTGTTATCGTAATTGATTGAATTTTAAATTATTTTCATGTAGTGATCAATGGGAATCGTTCAAACCAGCCACAAATATATACTGGCTACATTATGTATTGGATAAAATGCTTATGTCAGTACATTATAAAAAAACTAACACAGTTCTACATAGTATTGGCCTTTCAAATCTGGAGCGGTTGAAAAGTGTAATATTATCCTTTAATAGTGCAAAAAGTTTTGCTGAAAGTGAAATAATATTGGAGCTAATAGGGTAATAACAATTTTCTTCAATAAACTCTTTTAATATTTTTTATTCGAGTAATATTCTTAATTTATTTTAATAAATGTTTTTGTTTATTAGTAATAAGTGGTGATAAATATGATTGAATTTATTATACTTTTGTTTAATTTACATTGTCAAAGCATCATTCATTGCCGCCCATATGAATAACAATTTTATTATTATTTTAAAATCAATAAGATGTGTCATTTTATTAGAAATGTATTAATCATTAAAGTTTTTATTTAGTTATATCACTGTAATATATTAATATTACTTTAATAATATTTATTAATTTCAAGGAATAAAATTGCTACAATTGTAGTAATCTAATGTTAATTATGTTTCAAGTTTTAGCCAAAATGTTACTTCTATGTTTTCATAATTCATTCATAAATTCAAATTCGTTAAAATCAGTTTTGAAAATTATTTAGAAAACTATCTATTTTTCTATTACCATGTAATAATTTATAATAATTTTAAACAGAATAGTTTTTTGGTTTCAATTGTTTTAATAATTGAGTGGTATTAAGAAATTAAATTATTGCACATATAATGTAGAACATAGGGGAATAATTAATTTATTAGTTTGTAAAATGTACTAAAGTTTAAAACTTTTTTACTGTTCACAATATTCAGTGCAAATATTAGTTTATTAATGAAAAACAATCTTAAATATTATTATAATTATTGGTGATTTAATATAAAAGTGTCCAAATTTTTTTTTTCAGATACAAGAAGCCATAAACAAAAAAAGTCGACTTGTTATTTATACATATTGTTATTAAAATTATTTATTTATTGTTTGACAGGCAAAGCTTGTTGTAAAAACATGTTTGAACATTATGAAATTGTATCATATTAATTTATGTGTGGCAATGATTATTTGGGTTAACTTACTCTGCTGTTCGATACTTTATGAATTCGTTTATTTTTTAATTCATTGTATGTGATCTCATTACTAAACTATAATTTTTTATGTATAACATTGTTTTTGTCTGAAATATATTGATTTTACAATGTTTTATTATTTTTCTTATGTGTGCACGATAAGACGTTTAATAATTCTTAGATTTTCAACTTCAGTATTTTTTTTGATGTGAGAGTAAATCGAGTTGGTATTTTGAAGCGGTCAAAACTGAAAATTCATAGTAGTTATCGGAGAAAAGCTATGGGAAAAACAAAAAAAAAATTAAGAAAAAACTGTTATGTTTACTTAAGTCTAGTTTTTACCAAATCGATTTTGGTTTTATGGCGTAATATTAAAAAATATATATATACAGGTACATGGCATTTTTAACTAATGTGTTTCTATACAACTTAAATTGTTCAAATATTGTGAGTAAGCTATGTATAGGCTACCGTGTCCCAAAAACGGCGTAGTGCTACTTTGAGAATATTTCAATAGGAAATGGGTTTGCTAAAAAATTGAATATATCATTGTAGGCCAAATCGCTCGCTCAAGAACGAAGCAGAAACCAATAATTTTTGCTAAGGGTGCACACTGGTAAAGCAAAACTGCTTTAAGGCGACTAAAGTCGCTTTATTATGACTAATCAAAAATAAAACCTTTATATTTTATGGAAAACACGCGCACTGATAAAACGTAGACAAAACGCAACATTTTTGTCTTCAAACATGACTAATATTGTTTTATTGAAATAGAACGTGCGCTATTTTCATTAGTCATTGTCAAGCAGTCGCGTCGCTCAAGTCGCTGGATAATTATATCAAAATTATGCCAAAGATTATTTATTTATGCTAAATTGTCTACAATATAAAGGTAATTTTACATTATATATTATATATTATACACTATATCTACAAGTACTGAAGTACGTAATTTTGCATTGAAAACATTTATTTTATTTTTTGTTTTTATTTTTAAATAATAATTTGTGAAAAAAATATAAATATCTATAACATCTGTACAAATTAAATATTTTAACTATAATATATTAGTTCAAAATATGTTTAAGCAACTTAAAAAACTTATTTGAAGCATTATTATTACTTACTTTAATCTAGGATTTCCACATAAAGATTTTCGAGCAGCAGAAATTCAAAAGATGATAAGTGTTACATCTAACTGCAGAATTCTTTAAAAAATAAAAAAAATTATAAAAATATATGA
>NW_019102973.1:0-1825 GCF_001856785.1 Myzus persicae | reverse complement strand
TTAACTTGATTTTAGCCAATGAACAACACGGTTTTAGTTCAGGTAGATCTACGGTTACATGTAACCTCAACTTCGTGCAGCAAGTTTTGGTGATTTTATACTATCCTGGTTCAACTAATATGTGTTCAACCCAAAATTTGGTATATTTATATCTACCTCTGGTATCCCCCAGGGTGGACATATATCACCACTTTTACTCTCTTCGTTAACAGTACTCGGACCTCTCTCAAGCATAGCTATTTTTTTTGTTTTGCTGATGACATGAAGATTTTCCTTAAGATTTACTCAGTCGATGATTGCCTCAAACTCCAGGACGATCTTAATAGTTTCTCTGTCGAGGCTGAATATCTCGGTCTTACATTTAATGTTAATAAATCTCGGTCAATGGTATTCACCAGAAGTCGCCCTCCTATCACTTTTACTTACACTATAAATGGCTCCAATTTGATTCCAGTTGATTCTACCATCTTGGATTTACTTTTACTTCCTCTCTTTGTCTTCATGCACACATTGCTAAAATTACATGCGAAGCTCTGAATACCCGGTGAATTGAAACTCACCTTCTCTTATATTATATATCTTTATATCCTTAAATTGTGCACTTGTATGACCTATCGTTGATTATGGCTCAGTTGTATGGGATAATCAAACAGCTGATGCCTGTTTACAACTCAAACGGGTTCTGCGTAAATTCTTATGCTTTATGAAATATTCCTTGAATTTTAACTGCACCTTCATAATTATACTCCCCTCCTCCGTCTCCTTAACATATCTTCCTTAGCCGACCGCCGATCTCATAATCTTGTTTTTCTTAAAAAGTTCTTATCGAGCTTTGTTGACTCCTCTTCACTCCTTGTCTTAATAAACTTAAAAGTTTCTGTCTGGTGCATCCGCAATACACATTCTCTTTTATTTCACATTGCCTAAAAATTTATGCCCACCACGATTTAAGATATACAGGTTGCCCAACGGCATATGATAAGGTGAGTACCAAATTGAGTTCTTCATGGTGCTGGAAATTACAGCAAGCGTTCTCTGTGAGAGAAAAGTAAATTACCGTGTCGCTGTCGGCTGCCTGCTGAATTAAAAATTTTCTATTTTAAATGTTGTAATTCTTTTTACTAATTTAACTTAACAATTTTATATTATTTTCCAAACATTTTATTGGAGTCTGCTTTCAAACTGTACTAGTAAACAGTGATTTAATATTATAATGTAAGTTATATAGATTTCATTATTTTATTATAATAATCAAGCAATAAAACAACCAATATATTTATTAGTCTTAAAATAAAACTTAGCAGTTAACACATACGAGAAACCATATTCTTCCAAAATATATTCTACTAAATATACTCAGTACCAGATACCCATGTCCTAATAATATCCACTTTGAAATGCTTTTGGCAAATGAAAACATTTTCATTCAATTTCATACCTAGTGTATTTTTCCACAAATCTAATGCTTTGGGTATACCAAAAGTACTACTTTTGTATAGTGTTTTACAATAAAGAATGCAGCACTTCATTTTATTATATTTTTCCAATTTGAATAAATATTTTTTATAGTTTTAAGATATCCTATGAAGTTTCAAATCTCAAGTGTAGTAGAAATAATACCATACGTTATACAAAATAACAAAGTTTTGTATGCGGCTAAGTAATAAGTATCTAAAGTACTTAAAGTATTTATGCATATCTTAAATCGTAGTTACTATTATAAACGTTCAATATACTGCCGTCCTAAGGAAGAATGCCGTAAGTTTCCTTCATGTCATTTTGAGAAAAAGGCATTTTTATGTTTAGTAGTTTTTGGTAGTTCTAT
>NW_019102972.1:0-1826 GCF_001856785.1 Myzus persicae | reverse complement strand
AAATATTAACTGGCTAACTGCAGTTGTTACATAAAGCGTTTCGAGTAAAATGTATATAAATACAAACTTATAATATAATAAGTTATTTTCCAACCGATGCCTATTGGCTATTATATTAACAGACTGATGAGCACTTTTAGTTTTTACTTTTAAGTTGCAGTATAATAATAGTGTATAGTGTACTTCTGTTTCATTAATAGTCATATCTATTGTAATATGTGATTGTGACATGTTTGTTTAAAATACATATAATAATTGTTTAATCTCTATTTTATTGATGAACATTATAATATAGCTTTAAAATAATAACAAAAATTTTGTTTTAAGGACAATCAGTAATATTACGAGGCGTATTAAAATAGAATCGGTTTAATTTTTAAATGTTATTTTTTATTTTTGAAATTATATTTTTAAGTCTACAGAATTTTTGATTTCGTTTACATGTTATTGAGTTTTTTATTCATAGCAAGTGTTTTATTTTTAAAAAGAAATTCTATTTCGGTTTAAAAATAATTAAACATTGCCATTAAGATAAGCAAACAACAGAGAATTAGTTTATACAAGCGACACTAGAAAATACTGTTGATCTACTTGATTTTCGACATAAGACATAATTTGTTTATTATATTTTATGTTTTTGGTTGTATGAAAACGATTATATACTTTTAGAATTTTAATGTGTTTTCAAATTAAATGTTAAGATAATAAAATTAATTTATAATTATGCAATTTGTTACTTCTCCTTAACTTACCCAACTTCTAGGCCCCCTATTCAGAAAATATAATAATTTGTTTTTTTAAATTTATCAGATTTCTTTTATGAAATTTGAATATGCCTTTGTGTATGATGTAAATAATAAATTATGAACACCGATAACCAGACTGATGTGATTATTATTAATTATAGCAATAAAAAACATACTATGTTTAGTCATGGTAATATTAAAATATTATGTATATCTACAAATGTAATTAGGGTTTAATATTTTACAGTTTACTAAAGCTGAACATTATAAATTATTGTATTACATCAATGGGTTAGTCATAGTTTGTAGATTAAGGGTGAAGTTAGCATAAAACATTAATTACATAAAATGAACGTTGTACATAAAACCTATACAATATTTTGTGCAAAGTGAATTCCGAATCATGACAAAAAAAACGCGTTTATTTTGTATAAGTTGTCTAAAGTTGAGTGTCACGGATACATAAAGTAGCATCATGAAAAAAAAAAACACTGAAGTATTATTGTTGCATCTGCATCAATACATATTTTATTATACGCATTTTATAACAATTCTATTTTGACTTATAACTATGTTAATACTGTGTTTGATTAATTTTGATTAACTATGAATAAATTATTGTAAAATATTTGACAGATACTAATCCATTTGTCATTAGGTAATAATATGTGTCTGTTCATTCTGTTTACATAAGTATTTGTTTTTATCAAATTTTTAGTATAATTTTAACTCGATATTCGTAAATGTTATTCATAAATTAAACATATTAACTTATGAGTTATGATTGAATACAATGTAATTTAATATAGTTTTTATTCACATAATATATTGCTATATTATTTGAAGATAAAAATGGTTTATATGCCTCGTATGCAGTAATAATAAATTTGTGTCACTGAGTTAATGTACTAAGAAAAATACCGTAAGTGTTGATAATATTTCCAAATCAAATATGGATGAATGGAGTAACCGAAAAATGAGTTAAACCCACGGGATTATATATAACAAAATACCTATGTTGAAAATATATTTTCCGTGGACGCAAAACTCACAAAATAAAAGCATAAAGATATATATATA
>NW_019102971.1:0-1809 GCF_001856785.1 Myzus persicae | reverse complement strand
TTTCCAACCTCTAAAACAATATATTTTTTGTTCTATTTTCAATACGAAATTTGTTACTGTTGGCATAAACGAGCTCACCAGCATAGATAATGAATCGTGGAAAATAAGACCACGGAAAAAAACCCAGAAAAAAATTAAATATTAATGTGAACACAATATGCGTACCTCTATACCTATGAGTATACTCATGTCTCAAACTCCTAATTAGTAATTACCCTGTGCGTATGTCTAGCTTATAACAAAATATAATATATTATAATGAAAATAATGTCATAAATTATTATCATGTGTAAGTGTTGTATAAATGTAGTGTATATACCTGAGGTGTTATACTTATACCCCTGATGTTTTTTGACTTGTAAGTTAAAACTGTTTATTATGTATAGAATAGTTCAAATTTATATTCACTTTTTTTTTCAATTTTTTTTCTATTAAAAGTTGTTTTTATATATAATTATTAATTAATAATAAACATAAGCCATATTCAGATATGTAATTATTTATATATGAAAATTTTTATTGAATAAATAGGGAAAAAAAGATTCTTATTAATTGAGTCTTCGCGTATAAAAGTGATAATATTGGTTATAATAGTTTATGAATTATTAATTACTTATTAAAAGTAAAGAATAGGTACATTTATATTTAATTTTTTTTCTAGGCTTTTTTTCCGTGGACATTTTTTCCGCCTTTACCAAATTAATTGTTTAAATAATTTAGGTGACAATGATCCAGATGATCAAGAACGCACGGAGCTCTAAGATAATTAAATAAATAAATAAATTCATGTTGTTTCTTTTTAAATACAATTTAGATACAACAATTGTCATGAATAAAATTTATGTTATTTTTTTTAATAGCAATAGGTATTACTGTATTAGGTACTAGCCTAAAAATGTAGACTAATTTAGTAATATTATAAACAGTTAAAATATTTTCTTCCTCTTCCACCTGCCAAGAGAGTGTAGTGCCGCCTTTGATCTTTATAATATTCTTTTTTATATCATGATTAATTGTGGATTAATCACACAGCCGAAGTTGACATTTTTATACCTTTATATAATGTATTAATGTGTTGCTTAATTTATTACAAACATTATTTTAGGCACAAAAAGTGTAAATAAAAGAAATATTGTATTTGTATTTTTGTTTGTGAGACTCTCCCATACAAAATTTCTGGCTACGCCACTGAGCGTACTTTAATGGTTTTAGTGTTTTACCGCTCCTCGCATGCTACGTAACGTTTATAACAAAATAATTTTATTTCGATAAGTATACTAACTATTACTAATACTATAATACTAAAATACTATAGTAGTATACCGTATACGCCACGCAAAGTAAAGTATAACAATACTTTGCTACCCTACACGGGTTTTTTCGTCCTAAACGTCTCTGCACGCATTGTTGATATTAAGTACAAAAGACAAGAAGTATAATTTAAAAGAAAAACAAGTAACACTTCATTAAAGATTGAAATAAACTGAAATATAATTTAATCGATCTTACCAACAAAACAAACAATAAATTAAAAATTAAAGGACCAATCATTAGCCATATGGCACCTCACGTAAATCTCAACAGGGCCGCTCCCGTCGTTGCCTCCACCTTAAGTAGTAATTTAGTTTTAATTTACTCAGCATTTGTTCACTACTACTTCGTATGGAATAATAATGTGTGGGTAAAATGATATCTTTTAGAGTCATTCTTATATTTAACACTGTAATAATAATATTATATTAAATCATTTTAATTTTCAAGATTGCCTACAAATTAATTTATTATGATTATATATTTATACTTATAAGC
>NW_019102970.1:0-1828 GCF_001856785.1 Myzus persicae | reverse complement strand
CGTTCGTTTCTATGTCGAAATGCATAATATTCTTCTCTAAACCTGTCCGACCGAGATGTTAAATTACTTTTTATGGAGGTTCATTTTTTTTTTTTTTTTTTACTATTCCGTATATGGTTGTTATTGGGGTCTTGATTATCCAAAATAATGTAACTATGCACATTATTACATAATTGGCAACTTACCATACGTTTCTCGTATATACAGACAAGTATATTATATATTATGAAGACAGGCATCGGGGCGTGTGTACACATACGTGCTTTTATTTACTGCAGCACACAGGCGCCATGGGATTCAACCGCGGACTGTGTACCACTGTACCTATTATATTGATACAATTAACGAACATTGGAAATCAACGTCCCGCGTTTACGTAACGGTTACCTACCCAGGTTGTGTGCGTGAGCGCAAAAGAAATAGCCACAATAATACATGCTATTATGTAGGTTACCGCATCGTTATACATATGGATAATAATTGAAAATAAATTCGTTGGCGTTTAGTGTGCAGCGCTTGACAATAATTGAAAAGTTTATGCAATTATAAGAACTCGCGGTTACCGCAAGTGAGCTTTGGATTTATAGATTTACATTTTGATCGTTACCGCGGTATCCGTGTAAACGTTAGATTTTAAAGTAGGTAGGTATATACGAACGAAAAGGGCAAATAAATATAATATAATTGCATAAAATTATAACGATCGCGTTTCGTAATGAAAAACACGTTTACACCTATTATTATTGTAACACGCGGCTGCATGATCGTTATTAGCATATTATATTATATTATTACATCCGACAAAAAATGTATTTCAACTTTCAGTGAGAATTATGTTGATCTATGTATTATCGACTTACGAGTATATGATGTTATTATTATTGTTATAATCGTGTGTAGGTTACTCGACAAAGTGTAAAATACATAGGTACATAATATATTATGTATATAATATTCACATGTCACATATTATATTCACGATAATATGGTGGTGGCGATGTTATAATATATAGGCGTATACCTATATTATGTATAATTAAATACGTTAAAAGAATGTTTTTATAAAAAAGAAAATAACCCAATAATCATAATAACAAAACAACCGACATTGAGCGGCCCATTATCAAGTCGCGTACCTAACCATGAAAATCGTCTAACTTTTTTTCGATTTTTTTTTTTTAACGATCCACCAAGAAATGATTTATTTGTCAGTCATTACAACGCGGCTGGTCCTATATATATATATATATTCTGTACCTACCTGTTTGTTTTTGTTTATTATATAAAATAATAAATTACTCAACTATTATTTGTGTTTGTTTCAGGCATAGCAGCTATGATACACCACCAGAAGCAATCACAGCAGTCCATCCGAGTACCAAAGTCCATTTGCGACCTATCGGAAGACGTTCTCACGTCGGGAGTACAATTTCCAGGTGAGTCGGAAACGTTGAATAAAAAAAAAAACTTAATAACGTGTTTTTCTTGCCGGTCGGCAGGCCGGTGACTTGATCCACCTCCTCGACACATTTTAATAGTATAATATATAAATATATTGTATAGTGACAATAATTCTAGGACCCGGATGTTGCATTTATGACATTTGCATAATATTATATGCGACGCTTTCCCGCTGCAGCCAACGATTTGCCGGTTCTATATTATTCAACAAGAATCCAACACGCATAATAATATATAACAACATTTTTCCAAGTTTTTGGTTTTTATGACGATTTTTTTTTTTACAATTTTTGTACATTTGGCACGACTCATTTTCGTATGCATCGCGCGTAGGTATATACATGTTTTGTGAATGCAATTTCGTACA
>NW_019102969.1:0-1830 GCF_001856785.1 Myzus persicae | reverse complement strand
AATGTAGGAGAAATTAATGTAATAATCACGATGGTATTTATTTTTATTTAAATCCAAACTCAAGTTAAGACCATTATTGTTATAGTAGCCTTAAATAACACGTTCTATTTTCTATAGGTAATGTATTCTTAATAATTATGAATTTATGATGGCATGTGGTTGTGAGTTTCTTAACGTAAAAAAAGTCTTGTATCAATTAAGTTCAATATATAATTGTAATTATATTGAAATATATAATAAAATGAACGCGTAAATGTTAGAATGAAAAAAAAAATATTCTAGTGTCATTATATTATTACAGAAGCAAAAGTGGTAAATAATACGCGGAAGGAAATAATACGTTCATATCCTGCACTTATTATTATTTATACGTTTCGAAATAGTATCAGAGTGACGATATAATTATTAAGTACCTACCTGACCGCAATACGGTTAAAAGTTTCGAAATGCTATATGGATGCATACTAATTATTATTGTATAAGTACTCTCAAAACGCATAGGTAGTATATTCCGTATAATCTGTTTATATTTTCATATTAAATAAGTTTCAGATTTATTTTTTACTTTTGTTACTCTTGATGTTTGCCACTTATGAATATATTTTTTTATAATATTCAGTATTACGATGAAGCATATTATTCACATATTATAATTATAACACATAATATTATATAGTAATATACTGTACTGCTATACTATATAATATTAATATAACTTTAATATTTTAAAATTTGAGAAAAGTTCCAAATTATTTATATCTTATTCATGAAATGTTATTTTTGTAGTTATTATACACTTCGAATAATATTAATTTGTTTATAATGAGTCGAGTTTTAAAATTGTCAATAATTGTTGAGAGAGTTTTTATAAATAATAAAACTTGAGTTTCATAAAACAAAGTTACTAGATCGCATATAATAGGTAGTGAAAAAAATAAAAAAAATAAACAAATTATATATTATGATCTGTAAGTTTTTATTTTAGAACATTTATTTTTATTTAACAGACCTGCAAAAGTAGAAAATATCATGTGCAATTTATATACATAAAGCGCACGATAAAATGTAAAATAAAATAAATAATATATATAATATGAAATGATAAATGATGGTATTTAATTAAAAATATTTGGAACATTTGAAATAATAATATATTGTATATATGTTTGAATATTTCACTAATATATGATTAACCTATATATTTATACTTATGCCGTGATTTATAATAGTGTACATTTATTTGATTTATTTGATGTATTTCGATGCCGTATGCATATTTTGATCAAAAATAATTTTTGTTTATTATGCCTGACTACATTTAAAGGTTGTAGTTATTAAACGTTTAATTATTTGAATAAAATATTATTGTCATTAAATTCACGAATGTATTATAGTGAATTTACATTAATCAATGTTTAGAAATTCGCCGTTTGTAAATTAAATTAAACTTAGGACGAGTGCGAATGAAAAATTGAGCTATCTGTGGGAGCATTAAAAAGGTACAACAACTCTAATAATGTTTACCATGGTAATTATCTGACGAGAATATTTTTCAAAATATTTTTTTATATATAATAGAGGGATCATCTAGTGTGGTATCCGCGAGATAGTAAACAGATAGAAACTAGACTAATTGAAAAGTGTAGGTTGGAAAAATAATAATATTAGATTAGCGTATATGAATTAATAATATTAAGTCATAATATTATATTTAAATTGTACTAAAATGCAAGTATAGACCTGCTGCAGACTAAAGGAAGGCCGCCGATGCGGGACGTAAAATGTGAATTAAGATGTTACAGGCCTTACAGAAACGCATTGGGTTGAGAA
>NW_019102968.1:0-1830 GCF_001856785.1 Myzus persicae | reverse complement strand
GTTCCACTACGCAGCGCACGTGTAGTAGTCGGTACAGTTACTATACAGCGAGAAGTAATGCGCGTGGTTCTGTCTCGTTACATAGTCCCCTTTTTTATTTATCAATTTTTTTTTTTTTTTTTTTCAAAAAAAAATTGTTGAATAAAAATTTAGAGTAAGGAGACATGGATTATGACCGCGTGATGTTGTTGCTTCATTTTTTCAATTTCCGTTGTTGGCGGATGCGTCTTCGGTTTTCTATATATTGTTCTCTGCGACGCTGGTTGTTACTCTTGACTGGTGGCGTGTCTTCCTTAGTTTTTTGCGGCTTGCTGAGTGATATTTCGGAAGCACCCGTGGTCGGTCCATCGGCACTAGCAGTTTTGTTGCATTCCGATGTACTGCTGGTTGGCTGGTTTAGTTTGTTCACTGCTGCGTCGGGTTTAGCGAGATGAATTGGGATCGCTCGTACTGAGACAGGTATGTTGTATGTTGGTTCGAGTGAATATTTTGTAAGTTTTGCAGCTACTTCTCTTTCGTATTTCGCTTGCGCTTTCCTGGTTGCCATCGGTGATTCTACCTTCTCTATTTTCTGGAGGGAGGCTTCTCTCTGGTATTCGCTATCCAGGGCCAGATACTCACTACCAAATATCTCAATATAGTCTATGTCGTCATATTCCTCTGACAGCAGGTTAAACGATTTGGATTCCATGACTTCTGCTGTGTGTCCTAATTAGGAATAAGTCATGGTCATAATCATGTTATATTATTGTTTTAGTGGGAGAGAAAAGGATGATTGACCGCAGGATTTTCCTGGGTCAGGAGGAAAACACAATTTGGCATCCTTCTTGGGTGATGCGTGGTAGAGTTTGACATTTTTTATGTTGCATCTTATGACTTGCCTGGCGACATCTTCAACCAAAATGGTGTTGTTGGTGCCAATTTCGATGATGGTGTATGGTCCACGGTATAGTAAGAAAAATTTGTGGATTTCACTGTCTTCAGCTGAGGACAGTTTATGCTCCTTAATGAGAACTTGTTGGCCAGGTTGGTATCTTGGGAACTTCTTGTCTTGGTCCTTTACACGATTCCTTTCTGCGGCTTTGGTTCTTAATTTTTTTTTTACTATTTCTATGACTTCTTCATGGTTCAGTTCATATTGACCTTCCGGAAACGGGAGTGGTGGTGTTATGGTGTCTGGTTCTTTTCCATAGAGTACTTGATAGGGAGTGTATCCGGTGGAGCCGTGGTGTGAATGGTTGATCCAATATTCGATGTTGGGTATCCACTTCACCCAATTAGTATGCTTGGCGTGACAATATGTGCGGAGCATTCGACCGATTTCCCGATTCGCCCTCTCCACAGGTTTACTTTCCGGGTGATATGTGGTGGTATGTTTTATTCGGATTCCTAGTACAGCCAGTTGTTTGAACCACTGCTTACTGTGGAACTGGGTACCGTTATCCGTTAACAGTTGTTCGATTGTCCCTATATTAGGTATATAATCGTCCGTAAGTTTTTTCAATATTGTTGTCGACGTTGCTTTTTTGATAGGATATAATTTTATGTATTTTGAGAAGACGTCGAGTACAACGAGAATATATTTGGCACCCCGCTGTCCCCTCGGCAATGGTCCCATTAAGTCGAGTGACACTATCTGTAGTGGTCTCTCTGGTAGGATGCTGATGGTTGGTCCCCTGGCACTTTGATTGCTGCATTTTGCCTTTTGACACACATCGCATGCTTTGATCGTTCTTTTTATGGTTCGGTACATGTTATTCATTTTATACTGAGTTCGTAATAACTGATATACCTTGTATGTGCCCATGTGTCCAAACTTATCATGAGTTT
>NW_019102967.1:0-1832 GCF_001856785.1 Myzus persicae | reverse complement strand
GTCTCGGCCCTGCCACAGACTGTTCGCGCGGGATTATCGGCTCTCGTGAGGCCGTATACACAACATTCCATCGCAGACGCAATCATTCACTACCCCTCTACCCCTCCGCTCCCCCCCCCCATACCCGGAGCCTCGTGGTGGCGGTATTGCCGACTTGGAACTCGGCCACGTCGTGTAGAAAATATATATGTATATTTATTCATATCGGAACTGCCCTGCTCGCGCCTCCCATCCTTTTTTTTTGTTTATTTCTGTTGTATATTTTATTTTTTCGCCTATTTTCGTATCGCGCCGCTTTGTTTCGCCCCTCGGCCACTCAAAATGCGTCTGTGGCAATTATTATCGTCGTTAAATAATGCGACTTTCATGCGCGGACGACGCCGTCGGGCGTGACACTCTTAAATAATATATAATATCATTCATGTATGTGCAAACGTACATTTCGTACACATTATATAACGCATTCGCATAATATAATATCGTCCGGACGGCGGCGGCGGCGGCGAGTGCCAAGAAAATGCCTACACATCGTATGATATATATTTAAATGTAAATCCGACGACGGTGATAATTTTTCAATACTTACCAGCGGACCGCGCACGCGCCGGTCGTCGACGAGTCGCACAATTATTGCACGTGCTCAATATTTCGTAATATATAATGTTTATTATAATTCAATATAATATACGCAACGTTCGCTTACCTAGAACAAAATAAAAAACAAAACGTGATCATTAGTATCGTTGTCGTTTGATTCGATCGGACGATCTGTGCGTAAGCATATGTGGGTTATGTATTTATAGAGTTGAGAACAAAATGTTATTCATAATATATTATTAGTTTATAGTAGTAGTTTATGGATGACGTTACGAACAGATAATATAATGCTTTCATTATAGGTATAGCATAGATTCATGGACGACTATGTGTAGGTATAACTACAGTGTGTAATGTGTATCCGGCGTTTTATAATTTGATTGTATACTCAAAGTTTGCAGCCCGCGTGGGGTACCGAGTAGGTAGATATATACCGTGCATATATGCATATATGAGGTATATTTATAGACGAGCGTGCGGTGTATCAGTGGGAACGACTGTTTTAGAAACAAAGCGAGTTCATAAAAGGACAAGTCACCGTGATGCAGAAGGAAAAGGTCCCTTTATTCCAAGGGTTGCACAGCTCGCGACACCCCTCGGAGAGAAATTGTCCTCATAAATCTTGAGCTCGGTTAGACTAAAACCTTAGTGCCTATATATATATATATATATATATACACACATAAGTGTGTGTGCGTGTGTGCGTTATAGGTCGGAGAAAAGGAAAAGTAGAGGAAAAAAGCGTGGGACGCATAAAAAAAAAAAAGGAACGGATGTCTCGGAGACACTCCCAGATGTCATTGTTATTTATCCAGTCGCGAGCGTATTATAGCAGTGTATCCTCTCTACATACGTCTCTGTCGAGAAGTACACGGAAAAATGCACCCATATAATATACGATGTAATAATAATAATAATAATATATGTTATTATAATTTATAGTATAATATTCTTATACGTACACACAAATGATACACATATAATGTTAGCGTACACGTCGCTGCGAGTGTGTGCGCGACAGCGATTCGATGCATCGATATTGCCACACGATAAGTACCTACCTATACAATGTTATAATATTATAAGAACGCTCACAATATAGCTATTCGGTCAAAATAAGCGTTTGCTGGGCCGCCGCGGGCGTATGCTCGTTCGTGACGTACTACGATTTTGTATGTTTGTGTAAATAATTTAAAATCTGTTTTATCGAGTACGACGACGGTTTTGTTCGCGCG